>NC_060157.1:30864730-30895311 GCF_021292245.1 Micropterus dolomieu | reverse complement strand
TGAGAGCTGAAGGTCACGGACCGATGATGCCATCAGGACCACATCATCCGCAAAAAGCAGTGACGAGATCCCAAGCCCCCCGAACCGCAGCCCCTCCTCGCCATGACTACGCCTCGATATCCTGTCCATGAATATCACAAACAGGATAGGTGACAAAGCGCAGCCCTGGCGAAGGCCAACCCTCACCTGGAAAGAGTCCGACTTACTGCCGAGTACTCGGACACAGCTCTCGCTTTGGATGTACAGGGATTGGATAGCCCTGAGAAGGGCCCCCCTCACCCCATACTCCCGCAGCACCTCCCACAGTATCTCCCGGGGGACCCGGTCATACGCCTTCTCCAGATCTACAAAGCACATGTAGACTGGATAGGCATACTCCCAAGCCCACTCCAGGATCCTTGTGAGAGTAAAGAGCTGTCAGTTGTTCCACGACCGGGACGAGAACCGCATTGTTCCTCTTCAATCTGAGGTTCGACAATCGGCCAAACCCTCCGTTCCAGCACCCTGGAATAGACTTTACCGGGGAGGCTGAGAAGTGTGATACCCCTGTAATTGGCACACACTCTCTGGTCCCCCTTTTTGAACAGGGGAATCACCACCCCAGTCTGCCACTCCTTGGGCACTGTACCCGACTTCCACGCAATGTTAAAGAGACGTGTCATCCAAGACAGCCCCTCCACACCCAAAGCTTTTAGCATTTCTGGGCGGATCTCATCAATCCCTGGGGCTTTGCCACTGTGGAGTTGTTTGACTACCTTAGTTACTTCCACCAGGGAAATTGACGAGAATCCCCCATCAGCCTCGAGCTCTGCCTCTACTAAAGAGGGCGTGTCAAGTCGGATTTAGGAGTTCCTCAAAGTGTTCCTTCCACCACCCAATTACCTCCCCAGTTGAGGTCAGCAGGGTCCCATCCTTACTGTACACAGCTTTGGACGGTTCCCTGCTTCCCCCTCCTGAGATGGCGGACAGTTCTCCAGAAACACTTTGGTGCTGACCGAAAGTCCTTCTCCATGTCTTCTCCAAACTTCTCCCACACCCGCTGCTTTCCATCTGCCACAGCAGAGGCTGCAGTCCTTCGGGCCCGTCGGTACCTTGCAACCGCCTCCGGAGTCCTCCGAGACAACAAATCTTGGAAGGCCTCCTTCTTCAGTCGGACGGCTTCCCTGACCACCGGTGTCCACCACGGTGTTCGAGGGTTACCGCCCCTTGAGGCACCTAAGACCTTGAGACCACAGCTTTCCGCTGCAGCTTCAGCAATAGAGGTTTTGAACATTGCCCACTCTCCTGTTCAATGTCCCCAACCTCCACAGGGATGCCAGAAAAGCGTTTGGGCTTACCAGGTCTGTCCAGAGTCTTCCCCCACCCCCTGAACCAACTCACCACCAGATGGTGATCCGTTGACAGCTCTGCCCCTCTCTTCACCCGAGTGTCCGAAACATGCGGCCTCAAATCAGATGAAACGATTACAAAATCGATCATTGATCTTCGGCCTAGGGTGCTCTGGTACCATGTACACTTATGAGCATCCTTATGCTCGAACATGGTGTTCGTTATAGACAATCCATGACTAGCACAGAAGTCTAACAACAAACACCCACTCGGGTTCAGATCAGGGGGGCCGTTCCTCCCAATCACGCCTTTCCAGGTATCTCCATCATTGCCCACATGCGCGTTGAAGTCTATGCAGAACTATGGAGTCCCCTACTGGAGCCCCATACAGAACTCCATTCAGGGTCTCCAAGAAGGCCGAATACTCTGAACTGCTATTTGGTGCATATGCATAACTGTCAGAGTTTTCCCCCCCAGTACCCGAAAGCGTAGGGAGGCAACCCTCTCATTCACCGGAGTAAACTCTAACGTAGCGGTGCTCAGCCGGGGACTTGTGAGTATCCCCACACCCGCCTTGCGCCTCACACCCTGAGCAACTCCAGAGAAGAATAGTGTCCATCCCCTATCAAGGAGTACGGTTCCAGAACCGAGACTGTGCGTGGAGGTCAGCCCCACCAGATCTAATTGGTAGCGCTCCATCTCCCGCACAAGTTCCGGCTCCTTTCCCCACAGAGAGGTGACGTTCCACGTCCCCAGAGCCAGCCTCTACCGCCCGGGTCTGGTTCGTCGCCCTGCGGATCTTCCAATGGATGGTGGGTCCAAAGGATGGAGATGGGGGTGCCACGTTGCTTCTTCGGGCTGAGCCCGGCCGGGCTCCGTGGCAAACCCGGCCACCAGGTGCTCGCCGATGAGCCCTCCCTCTGGGCCTGGCTCCAGACAGGGGCCCCAGGCTTCCTCCGGGCAGGGTCTCTCCTCCTCTTACTTGATTTGTCATCAAGGGTCTTTGTGAACCATTCTCAGTCTGGCCCCTCACCTGGAACCACTTTGCCTTGGGAGACCCTACCAGGAGCACTAAGCTCCCGACAACACAGCCTCCAGGTTCACCGGGGCACACAAACCTCTCCACCACGATAAGGTGATGGTTCCCGGAGAGGAACCATGCTGGACTTTTGGTAGTAAAGACCAACATGAAAAACACAAGTTCAATGCTGATCCCTTTGTCTGTCTCCAGCCCTCAGTGCACACGGAGCTCGGACCCCAGAGCCGCCCGCTGTATCCTATGCCTGGAGGATAGGAGACACTCCACCTCCACCCCCTGTGGACACCTCTTCTGCTGGGAGTGCATCACAGAGTGGTGCAACACCAAGGTCAGGCTCTTCTTTTGAATCTGTTGCACCAAACTGTACCACATAATTCATTGTTGGGAATTCATTAACAATACCAGGATCATCTGGAGATGTTGCTTGTTTGTCTTTCCGTCTACATCTACTAAATATTCCCCCAAACCAGTTCTATTACAACCCACGCAGAAGGTTTAGTAGTTTATGTTGTTGTGATTTATTACAGTAAAAACCTTTTCCTGTCAGATTTAGTGTTTGCTCGCATAGGTTTTCTTGCATATTCTTAAACCTATTAGTTTTATATCTTATTACCACAGAGCAAATCTGAAACCAGGCAGAATCCCACCATAGAAAACACTGTAGAAAACTGATTACTTGGGGGCCCAGGGTCCTCTGGCAGGTTAATCTTGCCCGTTTACACAGATTATATTGGGAGTGCACCGAGAATCCACATGCTGTAGAAACTGCAGAAACATTTATCTTAACTAAACAGGAAATATTTTCACCCTACCAGATAGGGCTGTCGCGATAACCGCAAAATTTAAATACTGCGCTATTAGTCAAGCCTCCCGCGGATGATGGCAAGCACCCCAACAATCGCAAACTTCATACTTTACACTTCAAGGCGTGTTAAATTAATAAATTAGTGCTTCAAAAGTTCCACAAGCGTAACAAGCTCAGTTACTGGTCAAGGACGGATCGCCATGGGCTGTACGTGACCTGACTTCAAACTTGGAAGCTGTAAGTGTTGCCGTGTTGCCGTGTTTTACTGTTTATTTTAAAGGTTAGCTAACTTGGCGTTAGCATATTGCGTAATGTATCTTGGAGGCTCGGCGATGTTATGATACTGAGGGACAGTCGAGAGAAATGAACAGTATGTTGTTGACCCAGCAGCTAGCTTGCTCCAACCATAAAGCTGCTGTTGGCGGCTCGCTGTGCAGTGAGGTGAGATCCACAGACACTCTGGTGCCATATAGAATAGTAATTCTATATGGCACCAAATTACTTCATTAATGAAAAATGTGATAATACTTTATACTGTGCTGTTGAACCCCAAGATATTACTGCGGGGGAAATTACTTCACCGCGACAGCCCTAGTGATATGAGAATAGGGAAAAAAACGTCTATCATTTACAATTATGCTCTATCGTTGTGTCGCCAATATTTTGGTGAGGGAACGCTGCTTTGCACCATGATGAAGTTAGGTTGAAGTTAGAATTCGACATCTATCAAGTGTCCAACTTAGGTGCAATTTATACTTCTGCGTCAAATCGACGGCGTAGGTGACGGCGTAGACTATAGGGCTGCGCAGAGGCTACGCTGTCGCCTGACGTGCACCTCCTTCAAAATGTAACTACACGTCGAGTTGACGCGGACCGTAAGCTCTGTGATTGGTCGGCTGGGTAGCCTCGCAATGCCTCCGAGCCGACCAGAAGTACCTCGCGCTTTAAAGTAACATTTACTAGCGGCCAAAACGGCGGCTGTAACACAGTGAATCAATGTATTTGATCGTCTCAACCCGAGCGAAATGACTCGCTATCAGAATGTGATCCATTCGGTCGGTAACATTTGAAAAGGCTACACCAGCAGCACATATACAATTTTACCCCCATTTACATTAGCGGAGCGCTAAACCGGAAGTTAGCCTGCTCGGCCGGCAAAAGTCAACACAGTGGACGCTGTAGCACTACTGTCGACTATTGTTTGGGGGTGTAATTGCAGAATGACGGACAGACCTACGCACAAGTATAAATGCATGGCTACGTGCGTAGCCTACGGCGTAGGTACGCACGTAGACCCTACACAGGAGTATAAATGGGCCTTAAAAGCTAATATGTTGACTAATATCCAAAACTAATATCCAACTTGAAACTAACTTCACCAGGGTCCGTTCTTCCACACCTGCTGAGTTACAGAAATGTCATATTTCTTTGAATTTACAAAATAATTTCTATATCGGGATATATATTGTTATTGGGATATGAAATTACCGGTATCGGGATATGAATTTGTCATATCGCACAGCCCTTCTACCAGACCTTGATGAGGTGAAAGCCCAGCATTTGTTTATTTTTCATTTATAATAAAAACCAATACGTTTTGTGCAACAATCTGTCACGTGTGTTTTTACAGGCGGAGTGCCCCCTGTGTCGGGAGAAGTTCCAACCTCACAGACTGGTGTACTTGAGGAACTACATAGCCTGATACTGCAAGCTGCTGCTGGACTGTAAGGATGTTGTTGACCTGCAGGCAGAACAATGTTCTCCAGCAGTCACACGGAACTTAGTGCCGATGTACACAAGCATCTTTTCTTATTCCTCTTCTGTTGTTGTTGAGGAAAGGTTGTTGATTGAGAATTAAATGTTGGATTCAGTTGGAAGTTGTTGGATCAGTCAAAACGTGTAAATATTACCATTTAATTAAAACCAACCAGATGCTAATAAACTGTGGGAAATATTCAAATATGTGTTTTGTGTTTTAGGTTGTTTAAAAAATTAAATATGAAAATAGATCTCAGGTATAGTTGTCTTACAGTGTAAGTACGTATAATTGTTCATTGACGGCCTGGTAGAAAAGGAGTCTGTTGTATGATGGAAGATTACCATTAAATAAAGTATAGTAAATCAAGGTGTCTCCATGGGCAGGGCATCAGACCATCTCTTCCTCTTCCAAGAAGTGTCCACACTAACAAGGAGCTGCTGAATTCCTTTAGGATATCTACAAACCTGCGTAGGACTGAGCTGGACCACCTCATGCTCCACATATATCTGCAGACCTTTGTCCACTTCCCTGAAATCCTCATTACATAACAGCTCCTGTTGTTCTGTTGTGTCTTGTAATTCCAAGATTTTGGCACCACACGTGTGTTTTAACAAATATTTGTTGATGCTTCTCTCTGGTGATTCATGGTGATGTCATGACAATGCCTGGGTCTATAATCATGGGCTTTTAAACTTCTCATACCACAACAGCTTTACAATAGGCTGCTGTGCCATGTGTCTCTGTCTCTAGACGGTCTCCCCAAGCTAGCTGTAAATAAACCTCAAATGTGGCTCTGAAACTAAGCTTGTTATATGGAGTGGGAAAGATGTGAAGTGTGCACACATGTTCCAACCACTGGTTGTGGATGTTAACTGATAGACTGTGAAGTAGTATCTGGATGAAAAGTCGTAATTTCTCTTGACAGTGAGGAAACTAGTAAGATAAGCTGTGCCGCCACATTTAGCTCTGGGCTGAAGTCTATAAACCAGTTGTCACCTTCATCACTTGGGCAAAATTTTAACCTTGACAGGTAATCATCATAAGCTTTAATCATACAAATGCAAGCATCTTATTAGCAAACCCTGCTGATGAAAACTTTTGCAGGTCAGCTTTGGATGTTAGTGCTTTTCATTGACATTGTGGTAGTTGTTTGGGTGTGCAAAGCTTGTGACAGAGACTGTGATATGTGTCCTGCAACCTCTCTTTAGCAAGCAAGCCAGTGAAAGTAGATCAGGCATCTAATAAGGAAGTTTCCTTATCAGTTTTCTGGACACATAGGACTGGAAGTTGACCCGGGGCAACCCCTCGCGTTGGATGGATGTATAGACAGTCTATACCAAACCTTAACTAGGAGGTATCACTGAATTCGTTTACTTTCCTGGGGGCAGCACCAGATCCAACTCTCCAACGTCATACCCTGGTCAGGAGGAGGGTTGGGAAAGAGGGTGGTCTGACTCGCATTGATGCTCTCTCTTGATTACTTCCTTGGGTCACTTGATATTCCAGGCTGTATGTACATGAGGAAGCATATCCTGAAGGGTGGAGTGTGGCTTAGGGTGCAGAGGTATGGACACCAAGGCCTCCAAGACCAGAGTCCAAAACACTCCAGTATGTTGAAACTATGTCAAAAGCTACACTGCAATGCCATAAAACAGACCATTATATCCTGAACCACCTGTGAGACGCAGAAGTTGACTGACTGACTGACTTGACTTTGAAGAGTTTGTCAAGTCAAACAAGTACTGTTTGGGAAGTCAGCGCGCCCTACAGGCCCTGATGAAACCAAGCAGATGCTCCTCAAATGAACATTAGCAGCAAAACTCAACATGTTAATGGCTTTCTAGCTTTGTGACGGCCCACACCAACTGCCAGCACTCAAAAGTGTTTACATCAAAACATTTTGTGCCAACACACTCTGGTGGCTCGTTCTCTCTCCTGTTGACAACCAGCCAGTTCACTTAGACTTCTGTCATTTCGGATAATCGGGTTTCCCCCTCCTTGGAGAATATGGCTGACAGTGGAACAGATGCTGCCGGGCTAGCGCTGATCCCTGAGATATTAGAAAACACTGTGATGATGGATGTCTGCTGCTCCTCTTCTCTCTCCTCATCATTAACAGCTAGGCACTTGGCTGGGTAATATGTTCAATTATAACCTGAAAAGAGTATTAATTTGAAAATATGTACCAATGTCTTTTGGGAGGCAACAAAAGAGAGCTATGGATGTTGTTAGCGGCAGAAAGAGCTTCACTGAGTGGACAGAAAGAGAACGCAGGCTGTGAAATACTGCTAAACTGTAAATGAGCTGTGTGGCATCTGCAATGGTTACTGTTAGTGATTGCATTCATTTGAAGAAATTTAAGAGGCATCATATACATAATGTATGTATATATACACAATGCAGACTTCCCAGATAGCCACAAGAAAACTAGTAATGGGAATCATGGCTCTTTGAAGGGAGCTGGATCTTATGGTGTCTTCATTTACTACCATTTCTTCTGGTCGCTGCCTGATTGTTTTCTTATTTATTGCAGGAAATTTCTTCATCTGCACTGAAATATTCTGTCATGTTGATGGTGAAAAAGTGGGATTTGTCAACAATAACTAATTGAAAAATAACACCCTACTACTTATGAAAATGAAATAAATAAAATGGTTAATAAATTATTACACAACTCTACACAGACATGTGATGTTTGTTTTTTCATGTCACTGAAGGGCAGCCATTGAAAGGGGAACATGTTATCTTGGTATGTGGATGGATGATATGTTAGCTTTTGGTGTACATATTGTTTTTTATTTCCGTAAGTTTCCCCTCCAAAGCTGGAAAGAAACATGTTCAAGCTGCATCTTCATCTGTGACTAACTGTGGGGAACTGTGGGGATCTGTTGTTCATGCATGCAGTATCATCTCTGCAAATTACTAAGTCATCTTTGTTGCCTCCTTAACTTTGCGGTCAGTAATTACAAACATTGTCCAGCAGGTGCTGTTTTTAAAAGTCCCCTGGGTTGTTTCCAAATTAGGAAGAATTGCCTTTTCATATTGTGCACCCTCAACATGGAGCTCCTTACAGAAGACTCTCCAGTTAGAGCAGCTGGTACCAGTCAGGGGGTTCCATTCCCTGGCTGCAGATGTCCTTGATTTAATTCATGACGATGTTAAATTGTAAGTGATACTCATCTGTGGAGTTTACATGTTTAAGTTTCTGTATTTCCAAAAAAAGAGAGCTCGCCTCGTAGCTCTATATAAAAATTTAACATTTACTGGCACGTTAATACAATTAGAATAATTTTGATTTGTTATTAATAAAATACATTTCACATGGTATAATGTATATAGATGTTAATTAATAACATTAACATGAGAACATGTAAATGCTCTGTATTTGTATAGCACCTTTCCAGTCTTTTCGACCACTCAAAGCGCTTTTACACTACATCTGCATTCACACACTGAGCCTAAGTGCTCAAACAGAAAATGTTCACATAGAGCATTCCTTAGAAACGGCAAACTGCAGTTTGTTATTGCAATTCCATGTGTTTTCCACTAGATGGAGCTAAATTAAAGCCCAATTTATATTAAGCCATACAAAAAATATACAATTTACAGAACAGGAAAGGGACCAGGAACATAAACACATATAAAAACACAATGACTATTAAATATAAATACATTTATATTCAAAACAGAATACATGTTGCTATAACTGTACAGTTTTTTTGGTTTTCTGTTCAGATATAAATTGGAGACTTTGAAGAGCACTAACAAAATCAACTAAATAATGTTAAATAGTTTCCAAACTGCTAAATGCAGGGATTCATCTCAAACTGAAACTTATCCCATCAGGTATCACATCAAATCTCACAGTGGGTCTCCTTTACCACAGGGTATTTATAATACAAAGAAAAGGATGTTTTTCTCTATGCTGTTAAAATCATAGAAAACAGAGATATGAAAATAACCAAGAATAATCTTTTATAACTCCTGTTAATACATTTCCCATCATTCGAGAATCACAGATCTTTAAAGTAGTTGTTACAACAGGATTATTAAAAGAGGAGAGATGACAGGCGCTTTGTACTGGGTCTTATTCAGAATTATGAGTGACCTTCACACTGTATTTACAGACAAAGTCCCAACATTTCATTACAAAGCTTACTTATTTATTCACTCAGCCAAAAGAAGACTGAGCCAACTCCTTTCTACAAACCCACCACAGAGTGACAGTTTAAACGTCTCTGCAGCTCAGTTCACATACCAAGGAGTTTAATAAACTTATCAGTAATTTTCATGACACCGTATAAACAGATGATCATCCCCAGGGCATTTGCTGTGAACACATAGAGCAGCGTGGTGGTCCAGAAAGCAAAGAGGTACACAGTCCTGTCACAGTACGGCACTGCATTGTTCAGACGTTCTCTGTGTATTTGACTGCTGATGTTGCTGAAGGCCAATGTTTCAACCAGCTTCCTTAAAGTCTGGTTGACACTGATCGATCCACCGGTCTGGTGGAGAATACTCTGGTTCTGGTTCTCCGTGGTGAGGCCGGGCTTGTTGTCAGGTGCAGTGGGAGTGTAGAGGCTGCTATTGAAGCTGTTTGGGTCGATGGTGTCCTTGACGTAGCTGGGTGGATACACAGAATAAACCTGGTAACTGCCTGGAGATAGAAAGACATAGTACTTTACAGAGTATTTTTACAGTGTGGTATTAGTACTTTTACTAAAGTAAAGGACCTGAATACGTCCTCTAATACTGATTAATCATGCTAATTTTACATATTAACCTTGATGAGAATAAACTGAGATTAACATAATATATAAACATGAGGAACACGCAGCATCTTCTTCATTTACAGCCCCGTGATGATCATGATGATGATGATGATGATAAAGGTGATGATGATGATAATGATGATGATGATGATGATGACGACTTACCATAGAGGAACCAGATGAGGAAGAACAGGACCAGGCTGAGGATCCACAGACTCCAGATCTTGTTGCCCGGTGCTTCTGGACAGAGCTTTGACAAAGCAAACAGGCCCATCATCAGCAGGGCCATGATCCCACACACCATCACATACACTGGGATGACTGGTGCTGCTGGACACTCGTACATGTACGCTGCACCTGTTCACACACAGCACAGGAAGCTGACACAAACTCATTTTCCATTCATGTGCATTATCTTTGACAAAAGTTAAACTCGAGTGTACTTGAACTTGAGCATTGAACTGCCATAACGACATTAAATGTGATTTATTTTTAAATTCTCACCAGGTTCCAAGGATTTTCACTGACCCGGGAATAAAAGGTTTCTTTGTTAAAGAAAGATCATGTTGATGTACTACATCAACATGATCTTTCTTTGTCCCATATAATGAATTTAAAACCATGTTATAACTCCATGTAACTGACAAATGTAACTATCTCTTTCTTTATAAGTGATGTTTGTTTGTTTGACTTGACTGTGTTTTATTTCTCTTTAAATTGTAATTTGTGTGCGGTGCTTTCTGCCTGATGTACAGCAACGGATCATTTAAAAAATGTAAGATAATAAAATGTGTTCTTAAGTGAATTTAAGCCGACACGAGGCAGCGATGACCTGCTGCATGACGCACAGGCTCAGAGTTTGGTTTATAAGATATTGTTACAGTAACCACTTGAGTTTCAGTGAACTCTAATGTGAAATGTAGGGTTTTTTTGTTTTGTCACAGCAAAATGTACAACATTTTAAGTCTTCTCACCATGATGTGAACTACAGAGTTACACCGCAACATGTAAAAGAATAAAACTATTAAAGCATTCTCAGAGATAAAAGATGGGTTCACAGAGTTTAGCTGATGTTAATCTACTTTGTCCCCTGAACATGATAGGAGTTCAAAACATATAAAACCACCTTTTAACCATTTCACTCTTTACATATAGTTCAAGGTGCCTTTTAACATTAAGGTTTTCCCAAAATAAAATAAAAGAGGTGTCAGAGGCTCACTTACCTAAAGCGATCTGCACAACTGGGAAGGCTGTTATGAGGAGAATGGTGCATCCTGAAAGGAGGAGACGAAGACAGTTTAAATTCACTGTTAATACAGCGAGTTGTTTTTAATTCTTGGCTTATTGTATGCTATTATTTACCTGCAATAAATACACCTGCGCCAAGCAAGCTACATAAACAGTTCCCCAGGAGGTTCCCTGACATCCTGACACAGTTGGCTGTGGGAGAGAAGGAGGTAAACACGCTGCAAGACACGCTGCAAGAGAGCCACTGGCTTGTTTATGAGCTCAAATAAAGAGTCAGATGTCTCACCGTCTGTCATCTATTGAATCTGTTAGAACAACTGAGAGTCTGGTTGGGTTGTTGGCCAACAGTAAATTCATTACAACACCTCAGCGGGGAACATGTAAGCAAGGATTTTCCTCTGTTGAGTCAATACCATAGTATTACTACAATACCAACACTACTGATACTAACAATAATCCCAGTGCAGGGGTGGAAGTATGACAGCATAAAAAGAAAACCAATCACCAACACTAGAATAGGAGACTCATATTTGATATAAGTACTAAATACAACTTCCATCACTTCCGTGACAGGGCCATTAAACTGTGAGCTGGTGAGGTTAGCATGATGCTCTGACTTCTCTTTGCTCTAAATTGCTCTGATGTTGCTTTCTCTCTGTTAGTGCACGCAGACAAGTTTTGCCCTTTGGCTTTAAGTTGCTCTTAAATTAGAAATTGGCGTGCCATTCATCGAGTCATTTGGCAGCTGTGCCAGATTCAGCTGCTGGTCCAAGCATTTTTGGTCACCCAGGATATATAATGAAAGCTGCATTGACTGATTTGAATGAACTTTTAATGAACATGCTGTAAACAAAACATCTGACACATATCACTTTATAAAGCTGAGCATCATGATGGTTCATGGTTTCTGACTCTTTCAAGTGGGAAAACAGTTCCCCAAAACTACTGTGTCTTTAACCAAATCATGCACATGAAGGCTGATCTTACTTTTTATAACTAATGTTATGTTAATTTCAATTTCTTTCATAGAAGCTCCCCTGAAACTGCTTGGAGGCCCCTGGGGAGGCCCGCCTCACACTTTTGAAACCTCTGCCTCATATATAGATTTCTGATAGATGATGTTGTTGTTTTTTTAGCTCTGTACTTTACTGACAGGTGTTAAATTCTAGCAGGACAATGTAAACTGTAACCAAAATATAGATTACATAGTTGGCAGAAACGTTTTTGTCTGCAGGTATTCCTTTCAGCACCTTGTGGTCTCCAGGTGAACCAGTGAAATCAATGAACATATGTCGTCCCAGGGTGCCTTGCAACAGGGGAGCCTGAAGATTGTGTCAGTGTGGTTTTTCTTATTACAGTTTTCAGTGACTAAGCACTGTGAGCTGATTTAATCAGATATCGTAACACAGGCAGCAAGTGAGGAAGGGCGGTGCTGTGAGGGCGGTGTCAACATAGTCTGTGAACACCACACCAGAAACCTGTAACTATACTACATATTATAACTATTGCTATGACTGTGAGCTGTAAAGTTTTATATATTCAGTGGTCATACTATATATCAATCATCCTGGTGTGTACTGTCTCTTTCAATGAACGAAAGAATGCTGGGACCAGTTCATCCTGCCACACACACAAAACACTGTTTTGTATCGAACATATTTCTTTCACTTTGTGTAGTACATCGTGTACACATGTACTAAAACATGTTACATTACTGCACAAAGGTTTCAGGCAGGTGTGGAAAAATGCTGTCAAGTAAGAATGCTTTCAAAAAGAGATACGTTAATATATTTATCAACTAATAAAATGCAAAGTGAGCGAACAAAATAAAAATCTAAATTAATTTTTGGTGTGACCCCCCCCCTTTGCCTTCAAAAAGCATCAGTTCTGCTAAGTACGCTTGCACAAACTGGTGCTGTTAATCACCAACTCAATATGCAGGTTGAAATACAGATTAACTGAAACAGAAACAAAAAAAGTCTGAAGTTAAAATAAATTGCAGAATTTTTCTTTTGGTAAACGAACAAATGAACGCATGAAGGCTGGGACCAGTTCATGCTGTCATCTGCTGGTTTCTCTCCTTCATTTCTCTCAACATTTCCTCCCAAAGTCGTCTCTGAAAAGATCCAACACAGTACATCATGTATAACATGTACATGTTACACAGAGGGCTTCTTGTGTTAATATTTTTAACCCAGTCACATCATAACTGTACTTTCTTTAAAGCATGTGGTGGTGTTAAAGAACATACATGTTTAATTTATTCAACTATTTAATATTATGTACCGACACCTATTAAGGCCTGATGGTTCTTGGCTTTGCTCGATCCACTAAAGACCGGTTAAAAAAAGCTGAGTCATTCACACTAATATGGTCTCTGGATAATTCATATCAACAGGAATATTATGTGAAGTCTTCAATTGTCAGTACAGTAGGATAGTTGTCCTGTGTTGATTCAGCTCAAACTGACATCCTCTGCCTCTCACAGCACATGTTGGGGTGATGCATGTTTGTGCTTTGTGCAAAAGCAGTTAAAGTTAATGTACATTTATATCAAATAGACTTCAGAGGATCATTTTAAACTCTGACCTTATTCAAATGTTGAATTATGCGAAAGATAAGAAACTAACCACTCTGCAGAAACTTCACACAAGCAGTTGGTTTGTCATTTCTAGCAGGGCTGCAATCAATAGTCACTGTCGATTAATCTTTCAATCCATTGATTAGTTGTTTGGTCTATAAAATGGTAAAAAGTGTGGGTCATTGTTCCCTCAATTTCTCCACAACCCCAAGATTTATTCAGTTTACTGTCACAGAGGAGGAAAGAAACCACAAAATAAGAATCAGAGAATTTTGACTTAATCAATTAGTTTAGTCAGTTGGACAGTAATTTAATAGTTGACAAATACAAACAGTCTGACTGTTAATAAAATCCTATCACTTCCTGCCCTCTGTGCCACAGGATCCTCACAACAACAATTTAATCTGCATTTCATGCCTCATGTGCAGATTCCAGTGTAACGTTTACTTCAGCAGGATCACAGTTCCACTTCCTCCTCTGAGCCTCTGCCGCAGGTCATATGACAGCTGGTCACACAGACCAGACCTGACGGACCGAACCAGCTGCTGAACCTTAACCAGTGCAGAACCTGAACCCTCTGCAGGACGTCTCTACTCCTGAGCTGCGGTTGGACCCGAAGGTAAGAACGTTATTTGGGCTTTGTCTTCGTATTGAACGGGACAGCCTGCTGCTCCGGTGTTGTAGCCCTACTGGTTTTCAAACTAACTGGTTGCCATACTCCTGCGCGTGTTGTGTGCAGGAGCTGCGGACTGACTCCATCCCCAGATTCGTCACACATTTTCAAGTCGCATCTTTAATCTACTTAGGCGATCATGATTGTATAAGTGAGCACATTATCTAGCCACACACGAAAAGAGAAATAGCTGAAAATAGACTTTTTACAAAATCGCGTCAAGTTGGATTCGAATTCACCTGAGCAATAAGTAACATCTACCGCCTGCTCTTCATGTTACCTGCAAGCTGATCGAGCAATCAAAGATGACTGTCTTCCAGTCACATATTGATTAAGCACATCATCATCCAGGTAACACTTTGTTTTGGCTGATCTAAAAACAACTGGGGCCTGTACCACGAAGCGAGTTCAACATACCCAGGATATGTTTTCGTTATCTGGCTTAACTAACCCTAACCCCTAAAATCCACTGACTCAGTCTACGGTGCGTTACGGCTGCGCCGCCTTTGCCGGAGCTAATCGCGGCCATTAAAGTCAATGCTTGTATGGAACGCTAAAAGGCTCACAATACGCCACTTTCCTACCTCGTTTTGTTTTAAAAAAAAATAAATAAAAAAAGCGTAAAAAGCGCCGTTTGAATGGCCAGGACGCCGCTTTTTACGCCGCCAAAAGGCAAAACGCCATAAAAAGCGCCGTGGAATTGTGTAAACAACGACGCATTTTTCGTCGGTCTGGAGGCGGCGAAAAAAACGTCGCTCTATGTGCTCATGTAACGCCGCTTTTTACGGGGCTCAGTGTCCCAATGACGCGCATCACAACGCGTTACAAGACCCTTAGTGTTAAATGATAATGAGCTCCACCCTGTCTTTTCCAAAGCCAATCAGTTTGAACTGTTATCACCCAATCAGTAAATAACAAGAACAGACCACATTAATCCAAACCAGTACATAGATGAGCTTCTCTGCCTTAGCTCATATATCACCTTAGTAGTTTTTCTGTGGGTCGCAGGTTCGCGCCCCGTTTGCATCTTGTTTATTGGGGGAGGTTTTTCTGTTTTCTCTTACAATGGCAATCGGTAAACTGAAGTTTTAAGCACACAAACCTTACTGTGTTTTCCTCTATTTAATTAACCTAATAGAACCAATCCAATATTAATGTACCGACTGTGCTTACTATAAGGTGCAACGTCTGCAGGCTTGAGAAAGGAGGATGATTGGTGTGTGCAACTGACTGTTCAGCAAATGCACAACAAAAACAAGCTTTGAATCTGCAGGGCCCTGTTTCAGAAAGCGGGTTTAGTGAAAACTAAAAGGGAGACTCTGGGTTTTCGGTTTCAGAGAGCGAGATCAGATTAACTCTAGGTCTGTAACCCCGGCAAGTTACGCTGTGAACCTAACGTGCTTGGGAGGAGGTTTACTTCAACTAACGCTGAATTTCTCTCCGACTCCTCCTGCGGAGCTGGAAGCGGTGTGACAAAAGTGACATTTCCTCATTCATACTGTCGATATCAAAGCACATATTAGAACACAGTTACGTCTTTAGAAACATCGAAATCACGGTTAAATAGGCTATTAGGTTTTTTTTACCCAAAGATGATCTTGAACATGACGCTTTTTTAAAAAAGCGTCATGTTCAACTCTCTGACAAAATACGAAATGAGCAAGATTTTATTAATGAAACATAGACGTCTAAAACTTCACACTCAGTTTGAACTTAGACACATTTTAAATTGCAAAAAATCATTAATAGGTATAGGCCTACTGAGTCGGACTGTGGCTTTACAATCACAGGTCCATGAAGAGCCTAAAATGTGTCTAATCTGTTCGATTAATATTTTTATCTTCAGTTATTGCCACCGGCATTTAGTCCCGTCAGGTTCCAGCTGAATAAACAGGCCTGTAGCTATTTAAAATGAATAACAGGCTGGAGGAGAATTCGAGCACTTTATTATTCATTAAGGAAATTCCAGTCTGCTAAATGATGAATCAGCAACGATGTATAAAATGTAGTATTGTTAACCTATCAATCATGCGTTTTATAGCCAATCATGGTCCGCGTTGGCACGCATTCATTTTTCTAGCTCCACCCGATTAAAATGGAGGCTCTTTATTTACCCGTTGCCATGGTGAATCGTAGTATCGGAGTTCTATGATGATAGCTTTTTTCCATCCCCACGCACGTGCTTCCATCAGGCTCAACATACTCAGAGTTGACTGAGCTTATTCTGATCGGCCTTTCAGAAACGGAAAACTCGGAGTTTGACAGCTCAGAGTTCGTCAACATAGAGTTCAGGTTTACACTCAGAGTTTGTTCAACCTGCTTTCTGAAACAGGGCCCAGTTGTTTTAGATCAGTCCAAACAAAGTGTTACCTGGATGATGATGTGCTTAATCAATATGTGACTGGAAGACAGTCATCTGTGATTGCGTGATCAGCTCGCAGGTGGGAGTAGATGTTACTTATTGCTCAGGTGAGTTCGAATCCAGCTTGACGCGATTTTGTAAAAAGTCTATTTTCTTTCATTTCTTTTTTTTTTCGTGTGTGGCTATATAATGTAGTGCTCATTTATACAATCATGATCGCCGCAGTAGATTAAAGATGCGCCAGGAATATGTTTGTGAATGTGTGACGAATCTGGGGATGGAGTCAATCCGCAGCTGCTGCACACAACATGCCCACACGTCTGGCACCAGTTAGTTTGAATACCAGTAGGGATACAACACTGGTTTGAGTTTCAGCCTTCAGATTTAAAGTCTAATTTAACACTGCATCCAAACACAGAAACACTGTTTCTGTCTGCCGCAAAATAACATTATAACTAAAAGTCCTCCATTTAAAATGTACACAAACTAATTAAACTTAAAGTATGGACAGTCAAAATACAGATGACACAGCCTGCAGGATGTGTGAGCTAATTAATGAATTAATGGTGCATCAACATGGTAGAAGCATTTTCCTGTTGTAGGTACTTCCTGTTTGCTTGTACAATCTGTAACAACAACAAACACAGTAACTCTAGCTTTTAAATAAAGTCAGTATCAGTACACATTTCCTTCTGAAACGTGATGTTGTAGTATTTGAATAAAGTAGCAGAAAATGTAAATAAGCACAGTACTCGCTGCTATAGCCAAGCAGATAGTTCAGGTTTGAGTTGTTCTGCTTTTCTGTCTCTGATATAATGGAGGAGTTTGGAGTACACTCGGGTTTTGAGATCACTTTGTCAGATTCCTTCACATTCACAGATTCAAGTCCACACATACAGATCTAAGTACATATTTGCAGATATAATAGCGGCAATACTGGCCCCCAAATCAAACTAAACACCACCAAACTCCATTCAGAAATCTGTCCTATGAATGTTGCCTTACATGTAGGCAAAGTATGCAGATCTGAACACAACTGATAACCAGTGGAGGTCGACCTGTTTGGGTTTTTCAATGGTTGATGTCGATATTTAGAGCACTGTGAAATGCCAGATATCACTAATATCCTGTCTTAAATTCAGCCACTAGACCAAGCAAAGCTCTTCGGAGTTGAATGTCAAATTTAAGCATTGGTGTGTACTTTATGATATTGCTTTACCCAAATACACAGCTGATATTTATTATTTAATGAGAGTACTTTTGTTGTAAATAATAATTTATAATAACAAATAGGTTCAAAGTCTGAATGAATGTTCTGTAAGGTGTTAAATGTTCTTGTTAGCTTCAATCATCAAGCCTTTTATCACAAACTGACGTTCATATTGTTTTTAAAGGAGCGATGTCTGTGGTGAAGCTGAAGGAGTGTCGCCAGAGGATTCGCACAGAGCTGGACAGCGTTGTGGACTTTTGGCTCAAATACTCTCATGACGCTGAACACGGGTACTGAAGCTACACACAAATGCATCTGAAATGAAAATATTTTCTACTCATGGCTGTTTGTGTCTGTATCCTCGTGCTGAGTCTCTGCTTCCTGTTTCAGAGGCTTCTTCACTTGTCTTGGGAGGGATGGGAAGGTTTACGATGAGCTGAAATACGTCTGGCTGCAGGGTCGACAGGTAAATCCATAAAGAATTAGTGATCCGCTGTATGAGTCAGCGGCTGGTATGTGAATGCTCTGGCTTGTGTCTTTCACAGGTGTGGATGTACTGCCGCCTGTACCGAACCATGGAGCGCTTTCGCAAGCCTGAAATCCTCGAAGCAGCAAAAGCTGGTGTGTGTGAATGTAAAATCTGTTGAGTTAGTGCAGGTCCAAGTTTTCCACCAGGGACTACACACACAGCAAGTCCTAATCCCTTCATGATTCCTGACCTTTTATCTAGCATCAACATGATGGACCTGTGAACATACAGTGAAAATAAATATGGGGGTATTTCAGTCTGGACCAAAGTGGTAGACCAGCAAACGCTGCTATAACTAGAGCAATGTTGGTCTCGTGCTCCCCAGAGGAGGGACCTGTTGGTTTTAGTAGACCCAGATCAGTTTTAGCCTCAGCTGCTAGCTTCAGCTTCAGCTTCATCTTTTTTTCTCAGAAGATACTTCTCATTTTACAATACATTATGTAATAATTTGACCCTCACACAATAACACAAACAAACTAACCAATTGAGGCAGCGGTAGACCAGAGAGGTAAAAATACTGTTTTTGTCAATGGAGTCTGGTGGCTTTGACGAGAGCGATATAGTGACTGTTTCTGGTTAAATAAAAGTATCTTGCTCTTTAAAAAAAGCTCTCTCTCTGTACGGATCCTTTCCATAATGTCATAACAATCTGAGCCTGTCAACAGCAAATACAAGCACTTTAGTGGACGAACTTTGACGGGGTGCAGTTGTCTCCAAGAATTACACTGCAGCCCTGATTCAGTGCTGTTGACTGCAGCGCGCTTGCTCCATACTAGGCCAGTTTAAAAAATGTTCAAATTAGTCACAGACACAGAAAATGGGTTCTAGGTGTCACACATCAGGTAAATCTTTGCAACAGATGGTGCAGCGCTTTGTTCCTTTATAGACTTAAGTGATTAGTGGCAGCCATGATAGTGTTTACCTTCTGTACACAGAAAAGTGCACGACTGCAAACACTTTTACAGGACATGTGACAACAATATTGAAAACATTTTCCACTATGTAACATGTATTTCTGGGCCCAGTTTGTCTGAATGACAGCTACTGATACTCACTGCTCATGTTGATGTGTAATCATAAGTTCACGTTGTTCTGTTTGCGTCTTAGGAGGAGCATTCCTCAGGAAGTTTGCTCGTGTGTCCGGCGGCGGCGGCCGGTGGAAGTGTGCCTTCTGCTTAACAAGAGATGGTAAAGCAGTCAAAGTTCAGAGGACTATATTCAGTGAGTGTTTCTACGTCATGGCCATGGATGAACTGAGCAGGGTCACTGGTGACATGGACATGCAGGTACAGTGGATTTATATTTTGTAAGGTAAACAGCTGATTGATGTGACTCATGATACTGAGCTGTTCTGTTGTGCTCTCATGAGGTCAAACTTTTCAGTTCCACTCAACACCATTTTCATATTGTGGGCATGTATTGACTTTGATGTATGAGTAACAAATGACTCTAAGAGGTGGTATTCTGCTCATTTTCAGGTTCAAAATCTTAATTGGGGGTTGTACCAGAACAGGTTTACATGGTTTAATTTTCAAAAAACACCATATTTTTCTCATACTGCACATTGCTGCAGCTCCTCTTTTCACCCTATGTGTTGTACGCTCCGCTCTTGAGCTACAGAGTGATGCATCTTACTTGTACAAAATCTTTGTTGGGAGTTGCACGCGCACAGTTCCCAGGTAAGGACTACTAGCCAATCAGAAGCAGAGAAGGGCGGGTCGTAAGAAACAAGGCAGTGTGATCCAAATCAAAGTCGCTTCAGACTGCGACTGTAACCTAGCAGATGGTATAACTTACACTCAAGTCCACAACCACACAACATCATTGTTCCACATCTTATCATTGGGACTAAACGTTGAACTGTTTGCCGGTGTTCGCCGGTGTTCTGACGATCTGTGCTGCTTTGCCGAAAAATGCTACCATAGCGCAAATCGATAGACTCGACTCTACTCGGCCCTGCTCCGTTTTCCATTGCAGATAGTACCCAGAGATAGCACATAGCTTGTCGTCATAGCAACGCCACACACAACTGCCTCGACGTAATGTTCAATGCGACACACACCAGCGATCCACACAGCTTTCTCTTTTTTAAGTTAAAACGTTTCAACCTTCCTCAGAATGTAAAGACAGATCAGCGGTATGAAATCCTTCCTTCCGTCTGCCGTTGTTGCTGCAGCGGTCTGTGTGACGGCGGGAGCAGAGGGCTCTGTGAGTGGGCGGCTGGCCGGCCTCACACGCTCCTCCCGCGGGTTGGTGCAGGCTTCCCCCGCAGCCACTTGCGGAGCTCCTCAACTCCGACAATATTCAAGCACATTTTTGTTCCGCTATCACTTCTCGTAAAACTGTCAATATTTTAAATCTACACAGCTGATTTCTCACCTCAAAACTTCTCAGAAGTGGATTTAGTGATGAAATTCCATACGAAAACTGTAAAATATAAAACTTTCCGTTGCTGGCCTCTGTCTGGTGCACGCAACGATGATGCAGTGAAAGTGAATATTCTCTCTTACCAATCAGCAATTGGTCGTGTTTTCATGTTACATTTTAGTAACCCTCATCTGGCTTGGAACCTGAATGGAGGTGAGGTGATACGAAAAAAAGTACCTGGAAGCAGGTACAGGTACAACATTTCTACAATGGAAACCCAATCAAAGGCGAGTCGCCAAAGGGCCTCCGGTGAGACTAGCTTGGTTTGAGGGCGTGCCTGACCCCTGCAGGCTGCTTGGCAAGCTTTATGACACGTTTTCATTGTGACATCACAAGAAAAGGAAGTGAAGTGCTGGACTACAAACGAGCTGTTTTCAAGCAGTTCAGAGCAGAGCTTTGTGTGGGAGATGGGAACTCCCTTTGGGATGGACTTTGGGCTTTTTCACTTTGCAAACCTGTTACATGCACAAAAAAGATATATAACTCAATAAAGGAGAGGGAAAAAGCCAAAAAGCATAATACCACCTCTTTAATGCAGTGTACATAAACTGCAGTATTGTAGAGCTGCAGTATTTAGCTTCATTAACAGACCTTCACAGTAGAGGAAATTAATAAGAGACGACTGATCCTGTCTGAGGCAGATTCAAACTGGGAACATTGTGTTGTGACACAGATGTTATGGATTTGTGCTGCTTTTATGCTGAGAGAGCAGAAACAGGTGACCCTGGAGCGTCAGTGCGCATGTGTAGGCGTAGCGTGTATGTCTGTAGTGGCAGTGGAGGAACACTTGCTGAAGAGGGGGGCCCGTACAAGATGGTGGCGTGACGAGTCGAATGTTGTCGAGCTCTCAACACTAAACTGTTATTTGTAGCATTTTTAGAATAACGTGAGTTGACCAAGTTTAGTTGGTGCGGTCCGTTGAAGAAATCCATTAAACAACGTTAGATGTGGTTGTGAGACGGAGCCTTAAAAGAATGCCTGTCTGTTCAGAAAAGACAGATGGAACCCAGTAAGGAGGTAAACAACGTTAGCCTTTCTGCTAGTGAACACAATACGGCAGTAGGATGGAATGTAATGTTCAAGTGGATAATGAAGACAAGTTTTCCCCACTGCCTGTGACACCAAGTAAACCTCCAGTTGCTAAAAAGCCTACAATTTTTCATTTCCAGTCGGACAGTGCTTTAAAATCTAAGAATGCTGTTGTCACCCTGGCTAACCTTATCAACTCCAGAAGTGATGCCATTGAGAAAATGGTGGAAGCTGTCCGTGCAGAAATAAAACACATGAATGAGAAGATAGCGTGCGTTGAAAAACATGTGGAAAAAAGTGTTAGAGCCATGAAAAGTATGGACCGAGGTTGCTCATCGAGTCGGGAAACCGCACCAAAACGATCCTCGATCCGGCGGCCTAATCCTCAAGTTTATCTCACGGCTTCACAGGGATGCAGTTTGGAAGGCTGCCAAGAACAGCAACTTTCTTCAAAGAAAAGGTTTGCGCCTCAAGGAGGATTTGACAAAAGAAGACAAAGAAAACAGAAAGAAACTGTGGCCTACAATCAAGAAGGCACGAGAGGAGGGGAAGTCACCCTACTTTCTGGGAGGAAAAGGCTTTATTAATGGACTGCCAATTTTTGGAGATCTCAGTGGGGTAACTCCATATGGCTTTCTCACGGGACAGAACATTAAGCTGGTGTAGCTACCTTAAAGGACAGATTTATTGGAGATATCCTAATTACAAAATGTGTTCTAGCTGGACACTTTATATGCCAAGCAATAAAACACAACAATCTAGTATTCATAATAGCCGATGTCTATGGATATATACATAGAAAATGATAACCTTATTCTTTTTATAGAGAACATATTAGTAGAATGATTGGACAAATTCCCAGATGCCACCTTATTGTTAGGAGGTGACTTTAACTTGATGGTCATAACAAACATGTTAAACCTATGTCTGAATGACAGCTACTGATACTAACTGCTCATGTTGATGTGTAATCATAAGGTAATAATAGCCAATGTCTATGAATGGTAATTTGGATAAATGGCCACCTGGTCAACCAAACATAACCAATACCAACTTAAAAGCCTTTGCAGACAAATACAGGCTTGTAGATATTTGGAGAAAAAAATATCCCAACAGGTCATATACTTGGAGTAATAAAACAGATATCAAGAATAGATCTTGGGTTAGTGTCCGAGAACTTTAATAAAGATCTTATTGATGTGGAAATATGGCCCACTCCTCCATAAGGCTATACACATTAAGTTAAAATTTTCCACTGTTAAAAGTGTCGCTGCTCAGTCAGTGTATTGGAAACAAAATAGCTCTTTACTATTAAATGACGAAGTTAAAAAAGAGGTTACATCTCTGATTTCTTTTTTTTTGGTCCAAAGCTAAGGAAGAAAAAACATTTGGAAATAATTGGGAACTTTTAAAATTCGAGGTTGGTAAATTTTAAAGAAAATATGGTAGTATAAAAGCCAAATCCAGAAGTGTTGAAAAGGAAGAGGTAATAACAAAGATCACCATTTTATCTCAGAAGAACCCAGATATACTTTTAGAGGAGGAAAAAGCAGAATTGGCTACCCTGCAAGTTAAAGATTTATACACTCAAAAAGCAAAATGGCTTGAAGAAGGAGAACAAAACTCACATTATTTTTTTTATTTTGAAAAACATAATAATAACAATATTGATAAACTAAATATTAATGGGGTTGTTACAGAGGACTTACAGAAGTTTTTGTCGAATGCATGGAAAGAGAATCTTTTCCAACAACCGTGACTCAAGGTCTGACCACATTAATTCCCAAACCAAACAAAGACAAATTACTTATTGACAATTGGCGTCCAATATGTTTGCTTAGTAATGATTATAAGATATTTGCTCTACTATTGGCTAAAAGAAAAATTTGTACTGAACTCTGTTATTGAAGAAACACAGTCAGGTTTCATGACCAAAAGACATATTACAAATAATATTAGACTTGTCCTAGACGTCCTAGATTACTATTATTAATGGGTTAGATAATTTTTTTTAAGTTATGGGTGGTACATCCCCAAGATTTAATCTATCTAGAGGCATTAGACAGGGTTGCCCAACTTTTCCCCATACCTCTTCCTTTTAGTGGCTCAACTGTTGGCAAACCATATTAAATCCAGTGCTGTGAAAGGTATCTCTCTTATAGGGAGAGAATTAATTATAACTCAGCTGGCAGATGACACCACATTATTCCTGAAAAATGAAAACCAAATTTCTATTGTAATTGATGTAATCAACATGTTTTCTAAGGCTTCTGGTTTGTATTTGAATGTACATATGTGTGAACTTATGGCTATAAGAGTGCCCTAAACCAGCTTCCAATAAAAAGTGATACTTTATTTAGGTATATTTATTACTAAGGACCAACAGAGGAGAATGACCTTAAATTTTACTCCTGTCGTACAAAAAACACAAAAGAAATTTAACCAATGGCTTTTAAGAGATCTCTCGTTAAGAGGTAGAGTATAAGTTACTAAAGCAGAGGGACTCTCGCGATTATCATATGCTGCTTTAGCTCTGGATCTACAAACTAATAAAAGACATTGACAAAATGATATTCAGTTTTATATGGAAGAATAAAACACATTACTTGAAGAAAACCGTTCTCATGAACTCCTATGAAAACGGTGGGCTTAACTTTCTGGATTTTTATACCTTTTTAAATAATACCTTTCAAAATAAATTGGCTAAAACAATTATATAGAAACCCTACCTCCATTTGGAATGTTTTACCTCTTCATGTATTATCAAAGCTGGGTGGCATGAGGTTGTTTCTAGGGGGGGGAGAGAGAGAGAGATTAAATTTACAGTGTAAGTTGAATGAATAGAGTCTGCAGCTTCTCAAGATTAAAGCGGAGTTACCCTGTGGATCATGACATTTTGGCGATATGGGGGTGCTCAACTTCTGATTTTACATAGAACTACCACTTTTCTCCAATAAGTATAATCGTCGTGCACAAAAACACACGACTCGACTATCAGTCGACTATAGGCAGGAGTTGATGATTGTGATTCGATTATGTAAATTGTGTGTGTGTGTCTGTGAGCGAGCAAATTCGTAATACTTTGTGGACAACATGTGTTGCAAGCTGGAGGCTGAACAGATGATGGAGCAGTTGATCTACTGGGTCAGGGAGGACCCGTCTGGCCTGGGCCGGCCCCAGCTTCCTGGAGACATTCCCAGCAACAGCATGGCAGTTCCCATGATGCTGCTGTGTCTGGTGCAGCAGCTAACTGAAGGCCGGGGGCAGAAGGTGGTTCAGAAGTACGGAGATCTGGGCAGCTGGTGTGTCCAGCAGATTCTACAACACATACAGGTGTGGACACGCAGAACTTGACTGATGCTAATGTGACTCTTGTTGTGTCTCAGCTGTACTCAGCTTGGATTCACAGCGGGGAGGAAAGTACACCTGCACATGCTAGACTTACTGCAGCTGGCGAGCTAATTGCCAAGTGGGAACATGCTATCACAATAACTTACTAACACATTTTAACATCAAAGTTCACCAGATTTGACCTTGAAGCAAAATATTTGAGCAGATTTACAATATAGAACCCTCAGTCTGTGCTTTGTTCTCCATGTAAGTTGCAGACCACAACAACTGTGATTGGTGGGCTTGTTAGCGTCACATATCCGGCTCGTCTTTCATTGTGCATACCACACCTTCACTCGTTTTATTATCATTTAACAAAAAGTAACTGCTGTTCAACATTGATCAGCTCCAACTCCTAACATGATCTGCTCTCTTTAAGTCACCATTGTTTCTATTAGCCTACACCAACAAAGAAGAAGAAACTCAACACAGTAGAACGTAGAAGCCCCACTGCCAAATAGCGTTTTGGTGGCGTAACTGCAGAGCGACGCAGACACCAACGCATGAGTGTAAATGCTCATGACTGCATGTATCCTACTCCATAAGCTACAGTGTAGACTCGACGCAGAAGTATAAACTTGCCTTTAATGAAACACACCACACAGTGTAGTGGTTGTTGTAGGGCTGTTTTTTAATAATGTTGTTTTCCTTCCTCTGGAACAAGAAGCCAGAAGTAACAGCTTCACTCTGACTCTGTATTAAAAGATTGTCCAATTAGTGCATTAATAACATAAAACTGAAAATAAACATTCTGTAACTTGTTACAGAGAGGCGGCACAGCTGTTTTAGAGAACGTGTCGCTGGAAGGAGCAGAGCTGCCGGGCTGCCAGGGCCGGCTGCAGAACCCAGGTAAACAGATACTAGGAAGCTCAAGGAAGCTTGGGTCGAGATATTTCCTGTTGATTGTTGCCGACCTCAACATTTTCCATGTTTCTTTTGGACTTCCCCACATGCTAACCCGTGCTGACTCAGGCCACGCTCTGGAAGCCGGCTGGTTCCTGCTTCAGTTCAGTGCAGCGCTGGGGGACGAGGAACTCCAGAGGACCGCCATTAACAAGTTTGTGGAGCTCCCTTATCAGTACGGCTGGGATAAAGAGCACGGTGGCCTCTTTTACTTCCTGGATGTGGAAGGTCACTGCCCTACACAGGTGAATCAGTAATATACACATATGATGGTGTTTTCCTTTAGGCAGCAGATCCTCTGCCTGTAATTGTAGATGGTGTTTACTTCTGGTTCATCAATGCATCTATCTGATTCTGCTTGTGACCCTGGTGAGCAGCTGGAGTGGAGTATGAAGCTGTGGTGGCCTCACTGTGAGGCGCTCATCGCCTTCCTGATGGCCTACAGTCAAACCCAGAGGCCAGAGCTGCTCCAGAGATTCTCTCAGGTTTACGAATACACCTTCAGCCACGTGAGTTCACATGGAGAATGAGACAAGAAGACAGTGAACACTCTCATGTCTGTGTGTTGACTACAGAGCTGGAAGACGTAGTTCTGTTAGATTAGTGCTGCATCACTCATTTTGTGTATAGTCAGTGAAAACCAGCAAAACCACCTTGTGTACATGCCATTAGAAGTGAAACAAATTTCCTCACAGTGCTCCTCTGAACATGCGTCCTGCTTAATTAAAGGTTAAGTGTGTAAGTTTTAATTTCACAAGCTATAATATATTAATATTGTGAATCAAATCAATGTCTGACACAGGAAGTGGTACTCTGAGGACTGTCTCTTTACCACTACGCTATTGAATCACACGGCTTTTTGAGCAACAATTGGAAGTATTGTTGATGGTAAAGTGCATTTGCCTTAAAAACATTAGCAGTAAAAATCAATAAAATAAAGTGTTTTCCACCAGGGCAGTGAAATGTGAAGTTTAGCTGTCTGATCTAAGCTTCCATGCTGTACCGTTTTATTGCCATTTAATTAGCTGTTCATTATGTTCCTGCAGGGGGAAATGCCTAAATGAAGTCATCAGGTTTGGTTTGTACAGAGACATTTCCTGAAATGCAAGAGCATTGGTTTAGTTTAAACGAAAGGAGGGGACAAATGAGGAGGAGGGTCTGGGGGTCTTCCCCCATAAAATCTTAAGCATTGAAGACTTCATTTCCTGCATTCTCTTGAAAATTTCTGCAACAATTTATGGTGGAAATGTCTTTATCTATATAAAGGGAAACACAATATTCAGGCGACAGGTGACAATTCAAAATATTAAAAGTTAAAAGAATATAATGCAGTAAGGCTCTTAGGCATTCTGTAGCTATTGGTTTTAAATGTTTTCTCCTGTAGATCAGCTTTTCTAATTTAATTAAATCCCTACTGAGTCAGTAAACATTCCTAGCCTTCCCTCCTCTTTTGAGTCTCTGTTTGGGGAAGTAACCTCTTTAAATAGGTGGCACCTTTTCACCTCAGTGATCACTGAATTAATTTTAATTCAGTTATAAACTCCTGGACTTTATTAGCTCCTGTGTCTCAGCAGGTTTTCCCCTCATGTTGAAAACGTTCTGCACATTCAGAATCTCTCCCACAAATCTGTGTTCTCTGACATGTCCAGAAAAAAGTCAGAATATTACGAGACTGACGTCATCATTTAATGAGAATTCTAGCTGCCCTTTAGTCTGCTGTGCATTACATTATTGCTCCGCTGGTAGTAGGCTATTGGGACTGCAAGTTGCATGTGAAACCGAAACCAACCGAAAACACTTGTGATCAGGCAGAAATCTCACCACAATCCACACACACACGTTAACTCCGATAAATTGCAGCTCACAATCCCAAACAAAGCAAGGTTGTACCTCAGTTTTAGAGGTTTATATTTGCAACCAGTTACATTGCCACTCGTCACAACTGTCTGGATTCACAGCACGAGGTGCACTTGATTGTTATAACTGCCTGTGTCGCATCAGCTGGGCTGAGCTGATTCACACAGATTCAAAAACCTTCTCTTGTGGTACCCCCTGACATTTTGCGCCCTAGGCAATCGCCTATGTCGCCTATGCCACGGGTGGGCCCTGAGTGGAACCTTTGAAACTTGGTAGATGTTGATTTTGTGAAAATACTTACTGAATATACTGCATGATTCTGTACAGTTTCCGGACGCTAAGAGCGGCGAGTGGTTTGGCTATCTGACCCAGGAAGGGAAAGTAGTGCTGGACTTTAAAGGAGGCCCCTTTAAAGGTAAGAATGCATGTTTTAAAAGTAGTATAAGTACTGCACATGTTTTAAAAGAAGTACTGCATTTCGCACATTCCTCTTCATTGTAAAAATCAGTTGCCTGTATTACCCACAATGCAACTTGACTTAGACAGTTTGGTCAGAGATTGGTGTGTGTTATGTGAGTAGCGGCTAATGTAGCCTGCAGCAGCAGCAGCAGAGGTCTGTGAAATATCTTTCTGACTCCAAACCAACAGATTTCAGTTTCAGACTGGTAGTCTTCAGCCGACGCAGACTCAGGTGACATCACTCGAGGACATTTGTCACACAGCTCCCTCTGAGAAACTAAAGGCTTTATACTACTTTAAAATATGTGCAGTAGAACTCCCCAACACATGAAACACTCTGAGGTGAAATACTTTGGAGTTATAATTTCAGTGCTGACTATGCTTCAGTGGTATGTACAGTGTAACCAAACAGAGTACCTGGTGCCCTGGGTTCTGCTGAGAGTCTGGGACCTCTGGGCAGTTTCCTGCTTTGTCTGGTGGGTAAGATGATGGTGTTTCTCGTCTCTTCCTCAGGGTTCTTCCACGTGCCTCGCTGCCTGTACATGTGCGAGCGTATTCTGGACGATCTGCTGTTAAACCAGGATTGAGCGATCTGACGGTGGCGTTATAATGATGATGGGACTGAATCTGATGTTTGGGGATGTTCACTAATCAAACCACAATAATCATGTCAAAAAGCAAAACTGCACTAATTTTCAAACCTCATCACAAATATCCAGTGACTGAGCGGCTCATTAAATTAGTTACTACTGCATACTGACATATATCAGCATTCACTGTGTACTATATACATGATGTTACTATGTTAACTGTTAAGCACCAAAATACCAAAGCAATTGCTTTTATGTGTGATTCTGAATAAACCGTAGGCTTCTTTATATATCTTCTGTGGAAGTTTGTATAGACATTAATGTAAGATCTGACTACATCATGATTTTCTTATTTTTTCTTTCTCCTTTTAATTTGCTGAGAAAATATCCAGCCGTTCCTATTGTTAAGATTCTCTGCCATAATTAGGGGAGAGCGGGGTGAGTTGAGACAATTTTTACTTGAGGTGTCTTTAAAGCGAGGACATGACAGTACTTTCTCCGACTAAAATATGAACATATATTGTAGGATGTGGTGCATCCCTGGAAATAATCAATTTGGATCTAAAATAAACTGTTTTCCAAATATGGCTTTCCAAAAAAAAAGTGGACTCTTGGCTCAACTTGCCCCATATGAGTGGTAAGTTGAGCCAAGAAAGAGGATAAGTTGAGACACATGGGAGTCAGTGACATCAATGTCATTTTATCATGCAAACTCAAACGCCAGGTCCCAACATTCAATTGCACTAAGATAGTGAAACATTGCAGCTATGTCTCCTAGTTGTTTCATATTAATGTATTACTTTAAAGCCATCCTGTTGATCGTCATGTCCTGTGCCACCTGATAAATGGATCCATTTTTGTACCTCTCCCATTACTCACCCACAATAGGAGTTGAAGCCTGTCTGTCTTCCATTTATAGAAGCAGGCCTGATGGTTTCTGGTCTAAAATGCATAATGTCACATCATTTCAATGATGCATAAGGCGGCAATGTAAAATTACAGTCAAATATCTGTCTCAACTTCCCCCAGGTCTTTTGGCTCAAAAGAGCCCATCCCCGCCATTTTAACAAAATTGTGTCATCCAGCTGTTTAAGGGTAAAGTCATGCTAACAGTATAGCCTTATATTGTAACTACAGTGGGGGAAAAAAGTATTTGACCCCTTGCTGATTTTGCAGGTTTGCCCACTTACAAAGAATGCAACAATCTACAATTTTAATCATATGTACATTCTAACAGTGAAAGACAGAATCCCAAAGAAAATTCCAGAAAATCACATCATATGAATTTATAAAAATTGATAACCATCTGATGAGGAAAAACAAGTATATGACCCCCTACCAAACAGCAAGTATTCTGGCTCCTACAAGCCAGTTAGTCTTTCTTTAAGACACAGCCCCAATCCCAACCAATTATCTACATCAAATACACCTGCCTCACCTCGTTACCTGTATAAAAGACACCTGTCAACACCCAAACAACCAGCATCCAACATCACCACCATGGGCAAGACCAAAGAGCTTTCTACGGACATCAGGGACAAGATTGTTGATCTGCACAAGGCTGGGATGGGCTACAAGAGAATCGGAAAGCAACTTGGAGAGAAAAGATCAACTGTCGG
>NC_060157.1:30818961-30864630 GCF_021292245.1 Micropterus dolomieu | reverse complement strand
CCGCCAAAGCAACAAAAGAGTGGCTGAAGAAGAAGCACATCAAGGTTCTGGAGTGGCCTAGCCAGTCTCCAGACCTGAATCCAATTGAAAATCTTTGGAGGGAGCTTAAAATTCGAGTTGCCAGGCGACAACCTCGGAACCTGAATGATTTGGAGGCTGTCTGCAGGGAGGAGTGGGCCAACATCCCTGCCGAAATGTGCACAAACCTTGTCACCAACTATAAAAACCGTTTGACATCTGTGCTGGCCAATAATGGCTTTTCTACAAAATATTAACATGCTGTTTGTCCAGGGGGTCAAATACTTGTTTTTCCTCATCAGATGGTTATCAATTTTAATAAATTCATATGATGTGATTTTCTGGAATTTTCTTTGGGATTCTGTCTTTCACTGTTAGAATGTACATATGATTAAAATTATAGATCGTTGCATTCTTTGTAAGTGGGCAAACCTGCAAAATCAGCAAGGGGTCAAATACTTATTTCCCCCACTGTACCTAAAGTACTAATGTGTAAGATTTTCTCAAACCTGTCTGTAATTGTTCAGATACAAGAATCAGGACTCCTTGAACAAAAAAAAAAATCACTTTGAATGGCAAATAGCAGGGGGGTTTTTTATCTTAAATGTGCTTATAACTTATTCCATGGGCCTCTCTCCATCACAGGGTGAGGAAAATGGATGACTCTTAAAAAATGTGTGGTCATGTGACCAATTTTGTCTATAATGGAGAAACAAGAGGTGGCTCAACTTCCCCACAGGCTCAAATCACCACGCTCTCCCCTAATGTTATAAGCTGCTCAGTAACTGAAATGTCCAAATTACCAGTGATATGACTTTTACACTCAGGCTGACATCTGTAAACAATTTAGATTTCCCACTTTGCACCTGACTACACGTATGTGGATGCTGAAAGGAAACCCATGAACATGCTGGGAGACCTTTGCATGCTGACCCAGGACCAGTAAACCTCTTCCCCTCCCTCATCATACACACTAAAACATTAAAACCAAACAACTAATGTCAAAATGTGCCTTCTACACTGAACATTAGAGACAGCACTGTGTCTTTACATCCTGTTCATTCCATTTTATACAGCTAATGGAGTAACTAGGTAGTTTTCTTTTCAAGCATACCGATTATTATCATATATTAAAGTTGAATCAACTATTTTAGTGCTGGGGACGTGCATACGGCTGTTTTGTATTGAGATATTACAGTTAATGATTAAATGTGGACTGTGATGTATTCAGATTATTTCATTGAATTGCATTTGTAATTAGACAGTTAACGTTGCTTTAGATGTGACAGGTTCACTGTACGTAAAGCACCTTGTAGACAGTGATTTACAAATAAAGTTATGATTGAAGGACGTGTTGTGAAACTGGGCCACAAAGCAGCGTTTGACTGTAGAACTGAGTTATAAGGTGCTTTACATGGTTAAACATAAATTAAAAACACTTTAAAACAGAGGCAAATAAAATCAAGCAGTTTAAAAGGACAAAGTTAAAAAGAAATGAGATTCCACAACAGTGATGCAGTTAAAATGGACATATACAATATAGAAATGCAATGATGCACTAAAATGAATAAAAGGCTGTTTTGTAAAGGTGATTAAAAAGATGTCTCTGAACCTGATGATGGGACCGCATTGCTCTTTGCAACATGTCGCGTTACAAAGAGACCGACTGTCTGATCTGAACATATTCCAGACTTTGTTAAAAAATGACCTGTGAATGAGAGCTTATTTTCAAATAATCAATTTACTTCACACACTTACAAACATGGAGCCTTGAGTACTTTTATTTTGTTTTGTCTACAGTTTGTGTCTTTTCTAAAATGTGAGGATGACTTGTCTATTGCAAAATCTACCTACGGGTACAAATAAACGCGCCTCAAACTCTGAGTCCGTGAGCGTAGAGACTGGAATTCAGCCTCAGTTCACCAGCTCATACATAACTGTGTCTGTGTACGGTGGCTTTTTTCACTGAAATCTGCTGCCAGCTGTTGCTGATGAATGAGTGATGAGTCTGACCCAGAACAGAAAAGTCCGGGGATATAAAACCAAAACGAGCTGAAAGATGCTAAAACTCTCTCCTGAGAGCCATTGTACATGATTGTAGGAAGCAGCTTTAAAATAAATGCACATATCAATGGATACATATTTGTAATACAAAAGCCTTGGAAGACTTATTCGACTCTCTATTAAATTAATATAAACAGTGGTACAAAATAGATTATGTTAAATTAAACCAAAAATGCGATCATACAGTTTGTGTGCGTCACACTTAGGGATTGAATAATAGTAGTGTTGCCAACTTTGTCACTATGAAATAAGGGACAAAAGGTGGCCTGCTGCAGCAGCGCGGGTATGGTTTTGTGTGAATAGCTTAATTAAATATCTGGTAGGTTTAATAATAGTTTACAGCAGGTACCTTTAACATGGTCCTTTAATTGAACCACTACCTGTTACCTCTTGCACTGTAGGTTACTGTAGGTTGGGCCGGACTCTATCTTCCCATCCACCTTGAAGCACTGTGCTGATCAGCTGTCTCCGGTGTTCAGACATTTTTAACACCTCACTAGAGTCATGCCATGTGCCAGCCTGCTTCAAAGCCTCCACCATCATCCCTGTCCCCAAGAAACCAAGGACCACTGAACTAAATGACTACAGACCCGTCGCCCTGACCTCTGTGGTAATGAAGTCTTTTGAGCGCCTTGTGTTGTCCCACCTTAAACCCATCACAAACCCTCTCCTGGACCCCCTGCAGTTCGCCTACAGAGCAAACCGGTCTGTAGATGATGCAGTTAACATGGCCCTTCACTTCATCCTCCAGCACCTGGACTCCCCAGGAACCTACACCAGGATCCTGTTTGTGGATTTCAGCTCTGCTTTCAATACCATCATCCCGGCGCTGATGCAGGACAAGCTCTCCCAGCTGAATGTGCCTGACTCCACTTCCAGGTGGATCATTGACTTCCTGACGGACAGGAAGCAGCACGTGAAGATGGGAAAAAATATCTCTGACTCCAGGATCATCAGCACCAGTTCACCTCAGGGCTGCTCAACGCTCTGAAGACAGTGGAGATGGTCATGGACTTCAGGAAGAGCCCAGCCCCACCCTCCCCCGTCATCCTGTGTGACTCCCCAGTCACCACTGTGGACTCCTTCCGCTTCCTGGGCACCATCATCTCCCAGGACCTCAAGTGGGAGCTGAACATTACCTCTCTCACCAAAAAGGCACAGCAGAGGATGTACTTCCTGCGGCAGCTGAAGACGTTCAGCCAAAGACAATGATGGCAACTTGTAACTCACGACTGATCAGCTGTTTCTGCTGTCGGCGTCTTGACCGGTTGTGCGGAGTTCTGCATGCCTGCCAAGAATTTCATGCACCTCGCGGCTGGTGACGCTCATTTGTGCTGAGAAAAGAGGTGGATGCAAATTTTGGCAGGTTACCTTCATCATCTGTTCTGCCAAATTATGCATTCACCTCTTAAAGGTCCTTTTCAGATACTTTGCTCTGCACACTGATCAAACGGGGTTATCAACGCATATTTTTGCTGAATCTCAATGAATGCTACTACTGAGTGTAATAAAATATTAACGACTCTAAACGTTCATAGAATAGGCTAAATAATCATTTATCCCCATTGATGAACCCCACAAAGGATATTGTAGCGTTTAAAAGCATTATTTAGAGGTGCATGCAATTCTCGGGAGGCATGCAAAACTCGCATAATACCAGATATTCCCATTACGTACGGAGACATGGCTAGTAAGAGTTTGCCCGTTTGAAACACATTTCTGGGACAAGAGAGGTCACGTATGGGACAAATCAATTAAGCCTAATATAAGGGACATCCTGGCTAATACGGGACAATTGGCAACCTTTTTATAGCCAGTCTATGTTGGCAACCCTAAATAATAGTGAAAATAAATGATTGCACTTCTTGCTGGGGACCCCCTGATCTAGCATTTTAGTCAGCCACACACCTAGAGTTCAGTGGCGACAAAACGTAGCAAATCGTTTATTTCAACAGTAACGGTGGTGCCTTGAACACCGTTGTGTACGCAAGCGTGCTGATTTTTACTGCCTTTTTAACACCGGTGTGTTTACAAACTTGTCACAACTGATTGGGTAACATCTCTGACACGCCCACCAAACTGGAGAAAACATGAGCAAGTTCCATCTCAAAATGTTTTTCACCAGTTTGCAACGTTTTCAAGCAATTAGGCTCAGTGTATAAATGTGAGTGTGAGAATGTGAGAGGATCCAAACAATGGTTTAATCAACATTCTGATGCAATCGTTTGGCCTAAAACCCAGCAGGTTTACACTTGAAGGGAAACACTGGAATGCATTAATACTCAACACATCACAAGATAAAGGAATAAACAAACAAACAAAAAAAAGCGTTTTTTGACCGGAACAGACCGGAACCGCAGCATGCAATGTTGGACCGGAAGTTAGCAGCTGTTCAAAACAAAGTTGGCAGGGTTTAATAACGGTTCTGTTCGCGCTTTTGTGGCGTCAATAAATAGAAACACACGGTGTTAAAAACACAAGAGAGCCGTGTTGAACCTAGAGGAAGAGTCTGTAGTTAAATAAAACGCTACTCGGCGAACAGAGCATGAAAACTAAGCTCGGAACGATTTGCTCCGTTGAACGCAACTCGTGTAACAGACCGGAAGTTCGGTGTAACAGACGCGATACAGGAACGGAAGCCGGGAGGAGAAGCGCCAGAAGAAAGATGAGTCAAAATGTTGTCACTGCGAATTAAACGGCGTTTATTTAGTGTAAGAAAGACCGCGTCGGGGCTTCAGACAGCCTCCCGGTGTACTTTAAGTAATGGAGTGACGGAAACGACGCGCGTGCTTTGACGTTTCTTCATGGCTTTCATGTGTGTTAATTTTGGCACGTTCCTGGAATTATATTTCGGTTTCGCGTTTCGTTGAACCTGTTTCCGGTCGCGGTACGTATACCGCAGGTGAAGACATGGACGCGGTTCACAGGTACAGGTATATGGGCTTTTACTACATCTAATAAATGCCATACCATTTAAATATATTAACATTAAATAAATAAGAAAGCTGGGGATTAATTAAACCACCCACAGCCCTCTTTATTGTTAGTTCTACTTCTCAAATGTAGATTTTTTTATATGTTGTGTTTAATAAACTAAATGTGAGTCAGGGCATCATGAAATCATAGGTAAAATAAGCGAAGTTATTAACTTTAGTGTCAAACTTGTGATCTGTGAGGTTGCTTCGGGGACAAATAGGCCCTTAAATCTCCTCCTCTTGTTACACCATTAATCAGAATCACCTTTAATCACAAGGTATGTAAACACATAGGAGGACTTTGACTCCGGTTTTACATTACTCGGTGTTCATACACAAAACAAGCATAAACTCAACAAAAACACAAACTACAAAAAATCAACACATGCACAAAACCATAAACAGACAATAATGTAGTGAAATAGTGCAAAGGATGCTGGAATAAATACATATTGTGCAGTAATTATGCAATATTATATGTACATGAGGTAGGTGGATGATAAATGCAGTATGTAAATTATGAACAGCTACTCAGTTGGTTATTGCACAGGGATTGTTCCTGAAACTGTGTGTCTGAAGTCAGCTGTGTGGGATCTGCAGTGATGTTTCCTGACTCTGGACATAATACCTGAATGGAGGACAGGTTGGCACCAATGATCTTTTCTGCAGTCTCTGTAGGCTGTCCATGTCCTGTTTGGTGGCAGATCCAAACCAGACAGTAAACATGTTAACCGTGTTCCTAGATTTTATATAACACAAACTAATTTAGCAATTAATTTGATGCAACAAAAAAATTTAAGCTTTAATAGGAGGTAATATAACAGGCCCAGTCTTAAGGCTGTTGTTATGTTAATTGATATAACACTTTGAGTTATAATTAAATTACACAAACAAACTGCTGCACAGTGAGGCCTGCTAGAGAGGCCCGGTTGGTAATCTGGATTGATAACCATGGTTAGCATTGTGGGTCATAAGTTTATTATTAATTTAAAGTTGTAAAGATTTAGACCTTCTATTGTTTGGGAATGTCTCATTTGACATGTCAGCAGAGAACAACAACATGTCGTCAAATGAATTCATCTTAATGTTAAATGTACCTTTTTAATCTTACTGACATGTTTGTGTTTTATTTCTCTCAGTGGGACTGGCGTCTTCTACCAGGCGATGCCTGCTGTCGGAGCCGATGGAAAGAACATCATGAAACTGATTCCTGTACAAATGGTCAACGGACAGTTTGTCCAAATTCAAATAAGCAAACCCAAAACTGATCCTACGCCACAGAAAGCTGTGAGCATAAACTTTGCAGCGTTGAATCCTTCTGCCACTCAGCAAACTGTCAGTAATCAGTTTTCCCTCGTGAATGGCTCTGCTAATCAAGTAGGTTTGGATCTTGGAAATCCACTAAACAAACATCCATCACAGAAACAGACTGTATATTTCAAGGCAAAAGTACCTCAGATGGCAACACCTGCAGCTAACTGTGGGAATTCAGTAAGACCTCCAAAGCAACTCCCAGTGACGGTTAAATCCCCGGCCCTCCCAAGAGGACAGTACCTTCAGATTCCCCCCAATGCACAAGTCCGGACAGTCCCAGCATCTGAACTCCCTCTGGGTATCAAGAAACAGATTTTCACTTCATCAGCTAGCTCCCCTCCATGTTCAGGCCTGCCCAGCGTGGTTTACGTGTCACCTATCACCACCGTGAATCAGGGCGCTACTCCACCAGGGGATTCTGCACTTCAGAAGCTGCTTTACAATACACCAAACAAAACTTCACATGGATCAGTAGGCTCAAAACCACGTTTAAAACTGATTCCAACGGTTTCACAAAGGTCCAGCGGCCCCTTAAAGTGGGTGATTGAAGAAGAGGACTGCTCAATGGCTCCGACTCCTGACTTTATGAAGTCTCCTTCTGTTACTTCAGAGATCCTTAGGGCTGTGGCAGAGAGAGAAAACGCCACCAAGCACCAGGACGTCATCCACAAACCGGCATCTCAGCCGAGTCCGGGCAGAGGTGGGCAAGAACAGGAAAACGCCTTGGTCATGTGCAACGGGAAGGTGTTTTTTGTGGCCAAAAAGTGCAGCCTGTCACCTAAAATGCGAAAAAGCCACGTGCCCACAGCAGCAACAAACAGTTATGAGTTCAACAAAACTGCCGTATCTTCATCCCAAACATCACTCTGGTCAGCTGCACCTAAATCAAAGCCGGACTTCAGGATTATCATTCCAGATGAGTCTGATGAAGTGATCGACCTCTGTGATGATGATGCTCAGGATGACTCGTCTCAACCAGCAGCAGCAGTCCCTCCTCTGGATGAAGATAATGTAATATTTGTGTCGTATATTCCACCCAAATCTGAGTCTGGATCAACACAAAAGTCGAGACTAAAAACACAAAAAGCACCTCTGAATGAAGCAGATCAGACGGCCGCGAGCAGCTGGAACAGTGACACGGAGCTAAAGAGTCTGGATGGTACAGGTGACTGTGGAGGCAGACAGGAAGTCGACGACCTTAGAGATAAAATACCTGGCCAGAGCACTGTGCAGAATGTGACGCATGTCTGTGGCTCAACAGTGGTGAACGTGCACGATAATGAGGGCTCAAACACCAGCAGCCAGCCGAGCTCCTGTACCCAACAGCTGCAGAGCGTGGAGGGTGATGCAGCAGATCCCAGCAGCTCTGACAGACACAAAGGAAGATGCTCTCCTACAGAGCAAGACACCCACAACATGGAGGTGAGGGCACTTAATTACTTTGAAAAACTCTTTGATAGAAATGTTTTCATGCACGGAATTGTTAAGATACTAATTGCACAGTCAGGGTGGAGCATGTCACCACGCACCACATCTGTACACGCACAATGTTATCATCCTAACAGGTAAAAAACAAAAAAAAACAAAGGTCCGTTCACATTACACTTCTGTCCTTTAAAATAGTAGCTTTAGTTTGAACTTCCTCTGAAGCCAGCGCGAGAATTAAATTCATGCATACGTTTCCTGTTCAGGTGCAGCTGGTAAGCTGACACTGATGCACTGCGTGTGGATTGGTTGTTAAAGGTTGTAATTCTAGCGCCTTTCATCATAATATTTAGTGCATTATCACACTCACACACTGTTTACTGTCTGTGTCATGCCAATCAATATTTATTTATTACACATCATTTATTCACATCACAGCCTTTTTTGGGGCAGAGTGCGGAGAAATGTTAAACGGAAACACAATGTTAACTGTTTAAAGGAGACCTATTAAACTGCTTTTCCAGACCTGTATTGTAGTTCTGTAACTCCTGTATGGCAGCTTTGCATGACTCAAAGTTCAAAAAATATTTTATTTTCTTATACTGACTCTTCATGTAGGGCTTCATTTCAGTCTGTCTGAACAGGCTGTAGATGCTCCTGTCTCTTTAGCATGTTACCAGTAGTGATGGCAAGTTCGTGGCTTTTGACAGACTTAAAATCTCGTTCATTAAAATGAACTAATCTTTTTTTTGAGTCATTTCGTTCATTTGAACTAGGCTGGTTATTGTGGCGCTGCAGCCCTCTAGTGGGCTATTAAAAAAACAGCGCTGTTCTCAAACACGGAAAGCTGCCTGGCTTGCTTTATTTGACAAAGTATAATGCACAAATTCACCTCTTGATTACTGTATATCACAATTATATAAACCCCCCTGGGCCCACAACCAAATTCAAACCATATAAAAACCACAGAAATATGTTGTCAATATGTAATCACCACTACTCCAGCTAAATCCTTCCATTGTCACAATCTTTCCTGAGTATACAACCTGACCAGCCATATAAAGGCTTATTTATATAATTACTATCATTATCTCTGAAGTGCTCATTCAAACAGCAGCCTAACGTCCCTATAATAAGATACACTATATGAATAAATACTTATTAAAATTGAACCAATTTAATTATAATCATGGATCAAGCCACCAAGTTCTTACAGAACTCCAAAACAGAGAGAGGAAACAAGAAATATTAACACATTATATAAACGCAGCAGTTTGGCAGGTCTGGACGCAGAGTGGGCCACATCAGGTCCGGATTCTGCGGACAGAGAAACACACATGAGCTCTCAAACACTGCAGGTTGTTCCATCAGTCAGGAGCTGTTAAACAACAGCACGACTCTGTTGGTAAATAAAAAGGAAAAGTTATGTTGCGTTCTCTGGCGGACCTGGATCAGCTGTTAGCTGTTTACAGGGCTAACGCTAACGTTGCTATGTGGCTGTGTTTTAATGTCCGGGTCTGTTTGTTTTGGAGAGGAGACGACCTCTGAGGTAATTCGGCTCCCGGTCGAACTCTGTCAGGGCTCTGAAGTGGAGCGGACCAAGAACAACTCTCATCAGCTGTTAGCTGTAATGTTAAACACTAGCAGGACTAAAGTTACGGTGCGGCTGTGTTAAAACTATAACTTAGCACAACATCACTGCGCTGTAATAATGTTATGCTTTATAAAATGTCACATCATTAACAAAATAGCTATATGACAGTCCAGTGACTGTTACCTGACTACAGACTTGCCTCTCATTCTCCAGCGGTGGTAGTCACTCAGCCTGCCGAATGAACGAAAGACTGAGGAGGACCCATGTGAGTCGTTCATTCCTGCTCCACAGTAGCTGTCACGTGACAAATGACTCAGACCTAGAGACCCACAGTTGAGAGTCGTGAACTAATCAGTTCTGTTTCCTGTGCTGCCTGCTTACCACAGCCCTGTAGCTGAGCTGTCATGTGACAAATGAACGACTCAAACAGACCCACAGTTGAGTCGTGAACTAATCAATTCTGTTTCCTGTGCTGACGGAGCCCATGCAGCTGCCGTGTGATGAGTGAACGTAAGAGAATCTCCTCCCGAGTCATATACACAATTAGGTCTTATGAACGAAACGTTCATTGAACGACACAACACTAGTTACCAGGCTGCTGTTGTTGCTGGGCGTAACAGGCAGACTGAGCCTTGCCATGCCGTTAGTGTGAGAGCACATGACCATATATGGCACACCGGCTCCCTCTGGCTCGGTAATATGTAGAACGGAGCCGTTGGTAGAAAAAGCACTTCAAAACAGAGCATTCAGAACAGGAGGAAACCTGAGGTTTTTGCTCACAGTGACTTCTTATAAATGCTTTAACCTCATTTTTTGAAGCTTTGGCCATGTTTAACATGAACATCCAACACTGTAACATTGTAGATAAGTAATGTGGAAAAGCATAATAGGTCTCCTTTAAGAAATTAAAAAGTTTCAGTTGTTGAATTGAGTTTATTGGCTGGCACTGTTATGCGGCATTCAGACCAAACGCAAATTTTCTCCTTGCGACGCTTTCCTTGCGTGAGTATATTCGCTGCAAGTGTTCACACACAAGGCGAGAAGGCGATTTTAACGCGATAACGTGAATAAACACAACTTGCCATTACTATAGCTGTATGAATCCTAAGTAAACATTTTGCTGTGATTAAATAGCAATAAACGGATTAAACTGATGCCGAAATAACTACAACATGATGCAGATTTGTTAAACATATGAATTCATGCTTTGTCAGGTCTGTCAGCAAGACAGCAGGACAACAACTTCTAAAATGCTTGTTTTCTGAATGGAGTTTGCATCGATCAGGGCTATTCTATGCTAACTTGGTCACAGTAAAGTAGATAGCTGGAATGAAGTTACAGACACATGTTTTCTGAACTCACCAGGTAGTTCAACTTCCTCGCTTTCTTTTCTCCCAGCAATGTCCGGTTTTTATATAAATATGAAGTCGTAGTCTGACAGAGCTAACGACACTAACAGCAACAGTGGAACCGGATGTGCACGGAAGCTAGCTGTTGAAGCCCCAGTGAAGATAAATCAACGTTGTAATCCCAAAAACTAAAGTAAAAAGCTAATTTAATAAAAGCAGTTAACTCTGAGTTCCTCCCGCGAGTAAACGGTGTAGTTGTCAGAGCAGAATCCAGACCGACTACGGGGGTTTATTTGTCTAAAGGTTGCAGTGCTGCTCCCTGCTCCCCTCCCCCAAGTTTAGCAGCTCTCAGTCGGCCAGCAGGTTTTCAATACCCCGCTCTGCCCGGCCCTCTCCACACATCGCTCTGAAGCCGTCGGTGACGTACGGACAATCTCAACACTGATAGGCTATTGCGACTCAGTGTCATGCGACTTTCTCGCTTGAGTTGAAAATATTCAACTCACGCGAATTCCTTTGCGTTGCCTTCGCGTCGTCGGGCCCGCCCCCTTCGCGTCACTTTGCGCCGCCTGCATTGGCTTTGTATATAACAGTCTGCAAGCACCATTAGGCCTGTCCTCTCTGAATGTAACCTGGGGCAAGTTCAATCTCACATTTTGCAACGGTTTCAGATTGAACAACTTGTTTCCTTGAAATGTTGTGCAACATTCCGCAAAGGGCTTCGAGGTATGTTTTCTCTTGTTTGGTGAGCATGTCAGAGTTGTTACCCAAACAGCTGAGACATGTGTTGAAAAGGCAGGAAAATGCAGTGTGCTTGCGTATACAACAGAGTGTTTAAGGCATGTTGAAACAGTGGTGCCCCATGACTGTTTGCTTAGCTGTGATGTCTTGCTTGATGTCATAAAGAACATCAGCATTTTAATACTGTTATTTTTAGCATGCTTACATTAGCATGTAGCTTGTAGGCTTTTTTTATATATCGTTTGTATTTTAAAGAGTGTTATTTGTTTACTTGCAGACAACAAGGACGACACCAGAATCCCGTCAAATAGACGACCTCCTCCTGAGACGGATATTTGGGATAACAGCTGATGTGAAAATACGGCTGCAGAGGATCGATGAAGCCTCCACTGGGTCCGTCTATGCAGATCCTCCACAGGAGTCAGCGGAGGATCATCAAGAACTGACAAGCAGGTTCACAGAACTGTTTTCACAGGACCTTCAAAGTCCACATGAAACCAACAGCTGTAACGGTCTCATCGTTGTCGGACCTCCGGAACAGGAACCGTCAGCAGACCATCCCGCTTCACTTCCTCACACAGACAGTGAAACCTTTAAATGTTCCCATTTTAAACTGAACACACAACACCTTACAGGTCAAAGTTCACCTGAAGAATCATGTGATGTGGAATCGGAGCCAGTGATTGGCTATGTGGAACCCATAGAGGAGGACTTCCTCAGCGCCGATGAAAATGACATCCCCAACTCACAAGACGCCGCAGTCCGGCCTCAGGCTCAAAATCATGTGGATCTGAGTACGAACACCAGGAGGATGGGAAGAATGAGGAAACGCACGAGGTGTCCGTGTTGCATCCCCAGCGCCAAGTCAGAGGAGCCAGAGAGGAAGTGGGCGTGGACGGCAGAGCAGACTGGCAAAAAAGGGGGCAGAACAAAGGGTGTGAGGAAAGAGGTTAAAACATCCGGAAGGATCAGCTGTCTGACAGCAGAGACGCAGCAGGTGTGTAAGACGTACGAGCTTCCAGCCGGTGGCACTTTATCGTCCATGGACTCTGACGAACTAACACGCCACGAACAGATCAGGAGACTCAGAGTGCTTCTGAAGGAGAAAGAGGCCGCTTTAGAACTAATGAGGAACACATGACCGTAGACTCTACTATACTAACAGATGTTTTGTTCTAAAGTTATTGAATTTATCTTTATCATATAATCTGCTGTTGCTCAACAAGGACTAGCCCAAGTACTGGCTTCAGCACAGCGTCATGGACATACCTGACCTGGATGAACCTATGATGGCCTTTAGTTTCACAGTGGTGTGGTACACAGGTGTGTCCAAAGCTGGTATCTAAATTGTGTATATATTTATAAACTGTATAAAACACTGCCTCCATTTCCATTTTATCACCGCGATGCTAGAGCCCATTGTCTTATGAAGATGTACTTTACTTATCCCTCTTGGGTTAGATGGATTGAAAATATTTAAGAAATAGTTCCACCATTCCATCCACACTGACTCCGACCACCATGTCTGGTGACAAACTCACATAATTCTGCGTAGGGTACAAGTATTTTCCCATCACTGCGGAGCTCTATATATTCATAGTTAGGCTCTGGCGATATCAAGGTGTTACAGTATACCAGGTATTTAAGAACCCCGACAGTATTACTGTCAATCCCGTCACAAATCCAGATGCTGCTCTTTCAGTCTCAGCTTCACATTTACTGCTGAACTTCCCTGCTCACCTGTTCCTCGGCTCACCTGCCACTCGCTTGCTCTCAGAGTCAGTGTGGACTCACATCTAGTGTGAGAAACTGAATGCTTCAGATTTAGTTAGTCATTAATAAGCATTTTGTATTTAAGGTATTTATCTTTAAAACAATGAGTGTGTAATGTAATTCCATTTATGTTTATGAAATACTAATATTTATATTTTGTTAGAGTACTTGTGCTAATAAATGCATTGGTTGAAATAATTCATGTGGTCTTGTAGACCGTTGTATTATTACTTCTGTTACTGGCCACAGGGCCTGAGAGCGGTGAAGTTGGGTCACTCTGGCCGTCAAATCTTTTGGTCCAATTCTTTAAAAGCAAGATATCTCTGACTACAGGCCAGACGTCCACAGTGTTTACTGGGTGTGGAAATCAGTGATTCATCTTTCTTATATGTATTCCTGTAAAATCAAACTTTCTTTCAGTCGTGCATTAGAAATATTGGGCTCTGGGTCATATTACAGAGCCACACTTAATCTTAATGGTCAGAAGGTTTTATTTAGTTTAAATGCTTTTTCCTGTTGCTGGTTGGATGCTGTGGATCCTGATGGTGTTTCACAGCTTCCTGCAACTGAGCTGCAGTAATGTACTTTTGAGGTTTTGCTGTTCATCCATAGTTTGTCTTAAGATCCAACCCATTTCTTCTACATGAAAGAAATGTTTTCTACAGAAAACATTTACTGCACGAACCAGCTCCACCCCAGAAGATGGTGCGAACCCTGTTTGGTTTTTCAAATAAAAGCACAGCCTGACATTTCTGTTGTTTATTAAATATCCAGACAGAGCAATAGTAGTTTGACTAAATCACCGTGGAGAGAAAACATAAGTAAGACGTGTCCTCTGTCAGACTTCTGGTAGGCGCTAGTGATGGGCAAAGCGAGGCTTTGTGAAACATTGAAACGTTTGAAGCAATTGTGCTGGAATTGTCGAGGCTTTGAAACACTTCGACACCTGTCTCCACGGTGACACTTACTGGTCACTTCTGATATCGACACATCTTGGTAATGGTTTCATTGAAACAATGATTGACCTGCGTTTACAATTCTAAACGCCTTATCAATACATGACCAACAGGATTTCGGAGAAATCACCATACAACAAACACACAAATGCTTTCAGGTTGTCAGAGACAGCAGATGGGGATTGCAATAAAAGTGTGTTTAAATAAAACACATCTGTGTGTTGTTTCATAAGTAGTCACTCATTTAGCCGATGCTTTTCTCAAAAGCAAATCCCAATTGCTATGTCAGAGGGCGCACCTTGGGAGCAACTAGGGGTAAAGTGTCTTGCTCAGGGACACACGTATCACAGTGGGAATCAAACCCAGGTCATATACCAAAGGCATATGTCTTAACCACTACCCCCACAGAGACAACTTGTTCATGTTCAGAATCGGAATACTTTATTGATCTCCGACGGTGAAGTCTTTGTTTCAGATACTGGCAAGATGGAAAAGGAATAGGAATAATAGGTAGTTGAAGTTAGTGAGTAGAGAATATAATAAAGTATACAAATCTAAGAATATAGCCTAATAATGATAATAAATGTGGATATCTACAGTATTATACAGTAGCTTATTAACAAAGGTGTAATTGGCAGGAAAGCTATAGACCCTAGTGTAATAATTAATAATAATGAGAGCTGGCAGTGATAAGTTGTAATGGATTAAAAATCTGTAACTGAGTAAAGTTTAAGTTGTTTCAAGAATGATAAATGAACAGTGGAACAATGTCTCACATTTGTTATATGTCAAGAATTGTATTCAGAAATATTCAGCTGTTTTGGGGCTGAGTCGGTTTTTTTTTCATAATTGACATCACCAACCTTGGAAAAATTTGTTCACATGGAATATTTGTTACTGTCAAAGATAAATATTTTTTTGCCATCATAGGCCTACAGGTGTGGATACTACAGCACATCGCTCCAATAAATCATATGATTGTGTGTCCTTGGAACAAATCTGTCAAATGAGTTAGAAGCTGATGTACAGTTTGTTCCAAACACTGAATCAAGCATAGAAGCGGCAAGTGTGCCACCTGTCGAAACAGGGGTGAAACACACCAAAGCCTCGCTTCACAATGGTCACGTGACACTGACGTTTTGAACCACGCTTTGGAGCAGTGTTTGTGCTGTGCTTCGGGATCTTGACACAGCGTCGACACGTCAGTATCGAGCGTCCCATCCCTAGGAGGCGCCTCTGACCTTGTTATGCCTTACCTTCCTCGGTCAGAGCTGTGTCTAAAGTAACCGCTGTATGAAAGTTAATTAGTTAGGGTAGATCGAGAGTGTCCAACTGTAGACCTCGTGTAAGGTAGCACGACACCTGTCAGGACAGGAAATACACGCAAAAACTACAAAATAAAGGGTACGATTTGACAGGAAACGCATTCAAAAATTATAAAGTTTAATCACGTAGACATAGGGGGATGGTTTTTGTCGTTGATTTATATTTAATTATTTAGTCAACATTGTAACGGGAAACTAGCAGGCTAATTCCTTAAATATAGCATATTGATTTGAGCCTATTCTACTTAGCACTTAACATGCCAATGTAGCAACAAAGCCCACTGTATATATCGCTTCAATCATTCAACTAGTAACAGTATCTTTTTTTACAGGCACTATTTATTTATTCTGTCAAAATATGACGTTAATTCCGCACATACAGCTAGCTACATCCATTCACAGAAAAACATTGTCGTTGATTAAGAGTGTAACTTAACCTCTCTTCCAGTCATCCTAAAAGAAACACACACACACTTCTCATTCATAATTTACCTTTGAAGAGTAATATACTATGGCATTGTACTGCAATCAGCTGAATTTAATAGGAAAAACGGACAACTGTGGAAACTGGACTACAATTTAAGCTTCGTGTGAGTCTGTAGTATAGGACGTTACCGGCGGGATTAATAAATAAATAATAGAAGCCTGGACAGAGACTTCAATGCTCATTACGTGGTCAACACTTTCTCTCACACACAGCAGCCCACTACTTGCCCCAGATGTGTGTGAGACTGCAACAAAGTTTAAGTTTTAAAGAGGTGGTATTATGCTTTTTGGCTTTTCCCCTCTCCTTTATTGAGTTATATATCTTTTTTGTGCATGTAACAGGTTTGCAAAGTCCAGCCCAAAAGGGAGTTCCCATCTCCCACAGAAAGCTCTGCTCTAAACTGCTTGAAAACAGCTCGTTTGTAGTCCAGCCCTTCACTTCCTTTACTTGTGACGTCACAATGAAAACGCGTCATAAAGCTTGCCAAGCAGCTAGTGGGGGTCAGGCACCCCCTCAAACCAAGCTAGTCTGAGTAGAGGCCCTTTGGCTCGACTCGCCTTTGTTTGGGTTTCCATTGTAGAAATGTTGTACCTGCACCTGCTTCCAGGTACTTTTTTTCGTATCACCTCACCTCCGTTGAGGTTCCAAGCCAGCTGAGGGATACTAAAATGTGACGTGAAAACACAGCAGACTGATTGGTCAGAGAGAATATTCACTATTTACTGCATCATCATTGCGTACGCCAGAGAGAGGCCAGCAACAGAAAGTTTTATATTTTACAGTTTTCTTATGTAATTTTATCTCTAAATCCACTTCTGAGAGGTTTTGAGGTGAGAAATCAGCTGTGTAGATTTCAAATATTGACAGATGGCGGAACAAAAATGTGCTTGAATATTGTCGGAGTTAAGGAGCTCCGCAAATGGCACCGGGGGAAGCCTGCGCCAACCAGAGATGCTCACAAGCCTTTGAGCTACAGTCCAAGTCAAGTCTTAAGTCTTTGAGCTAGAGTCAAAGTCAAATCTCAAGTCTCTGAACAAGAGTCCAAGTCTCAAGTCTTTGAGCTAGAGTCCAAGTCAAGTCTCAAGTCTCTCGTGGTTATAATGAATGTTGTATCACCTGCTGCGTTCAGTCCAGGTTGCTAATAAAACTGCATGGCTATAAGGAATTCTGTAACTGTAACCTGTTTTTCATTTACAGAGCACAACCATGTAATGTGCAATGCAATTATTGATAGCTTATTAAATACTGTAAGTCAACACACTCCCCAGACTCTTAAACCCAGTGTAACGTTAACTAAATAAAATTGTGACGTTGCATAATCAACAATAAACCTGTAACCTGTTTTTAACTTACAGAGCACAACCTGTGCAATGCAGTTAATGACAGCTTATAAACCACTGTAAGTCAACAATCCACCAGACTCTCAAACCAGTGTAACGTTATAACTAAATAAAACTGTATGGTGACATGATCAACAATAAACCTGTAACCTCTTTCTAGCCAACAGTAATAATTAACGTGATGGCAGCCAGCGGGACGCAATGATTACGTTAATCGACCACCACAAGTTTGGCAAGTAAACAAACGCTCGTTCATCTTTTCATAACGAATGACAGTCGGAGCAAACCTCCCGTAGGTCGTAGCTGAAGAAAGAAGCAAGCTAACATTAGATGGCCAATGCTGAGCTAAACAGGTTTACTTACCACAGGTTACTAACCTATTTGCGTTCAGCGCGTCTTTGTTTGGGTCTTGTTTTATGAAGTTTTAAAGCCAAAGTTTATGATAAATGGCTTAGCAGCTGCCAGTGTTTGTTGTCCTCTCTCACGTGCGGCCGCGCGCAGCAGATGATACATGTTACGTAGGCAGGTTATAGGTAAGGGAGGGAGGGGAATAACGGCAAGCTCATCAGACGTTTCCTAAAAATAAACATTGTTCACGAGTCCCGCACCTCGAGTCCGAGTCAAGTCTTAAGTCTTTTGAGGACGAGTCTCAAGTCGAGTCTGAAGTCACTGTGTGCGACTTAAGTCGCACTTGAATCCGAGTCTCTAACTCAAGTCCCCATCTCTGGCGCCAACCTGCTAGAGGAGCGTGTGAGGCCGGCCAGGCGCCCACTCACAGAGTCCTCTGCTCCCACTGTCACACAGACCGCTGCAGCAACAATGGCAGAGGAAACAGCAGCTGGAAGGTTCCCTTTCGGTCGGTACACTCGGTACAACACATTAGTATAGGGATTGCGTCGTCGTGAGACCAACCTGAAGAAACTTTATCAAAACGCCCATCAAGGCCACTGAGACTGTTGCAGGCAGAGGGAGTCCTGCCTTCCCTTGGGGCTATAAAAGCCCCTGCAGTCTCATCTCCTCAACCTATTTGCACTTCACCTCGCAAACCTGACTTTAGCTGAACCCTTGCTAGCGACTCAACTGTCCGATAGGAGGTGAGCTTGCTCCCTGCCCAGGGCATCGCTAACAAGTCGTTTCTGCGTGGTCCTGTTTAGCGCGCAAACAACTGTTTAGCCCAGCTAACAGATATTTGTTTAGCCCAACTAACAGACACCCCAGTCCAATTCAGTTTAGCGCAAGCTAACGTATCGTTTAGCGCAAGCTAACATATCGATTAGCGAAAGCTAACATATCGATTAGCGAAAGCTAACACATACAAACCATTCCGAAACACTCGTTTAGCTCTGTGGCTTACACTACCCCCGCCTGTTTAGCCTCTAACTGGCGATATAACAGAATGGCCCCCGAGAAAAAGAAGGGTCCTCCTAGCGTGTCTAGCAGAGCTAGCATCGCCAGGAAGCCCAAAAGCCGCCCATGCCCGAGCGCGTGTGGATTCTCCCTTTCCGAAACAGATACCCACGACACTTGCCCAGTTTGTCTTGGTATGTTGCATGCCAAAGCTTCATTTACCAGCCCAGATTCCTGTGCACACTGCCGCCGGCTCCGCAGGACTACGCTGGAGAGACGGGTGGCCTTCTTGAGCAGGGTGCTGGGAAGCTCAGCTGCTCGAGAGGACCCTCTGTTGTCGCTGGCTCTTCCACAGAGTTGTAACTTGACCACGTTTCCCAGACTGGGGCGCCGAAACTGGTGGGGAAGAGGACGTGGAGGAGAGCCAGGCCCTCAGAGTTGGTGACCTCACAACCGAGGCCGATGGCTCTACCCAAGGCCTTCATCGACCTGTGCCGCTGCGCGGCCGAGCGTCTCGAAGTGCCATGGCCAGCCCCACCCCCTCGCCAGCAACAGACGCGACTCGCTGGTAATTATTTTCTTCCCCAGCAGCCGGCAACAGTGAGACACAAATTGCCGGTCTTCCCGGACTTTACGCTGGAGCTTTCACAGTCCTGGGCAACCCCTAAGGCCCCGCTCTCTCTGACCTTCTCTCAGTTCCTCGACCTGGAGGGTATGGAGGCAGCCAGACTCACCAACATTCTGCCAATGGATGAGACGCTGGCCACACACCTGGCACCTAGGTCCAACTCGGCTAGTGGTAAGCCAGCACTCCCGAATAAGCAGTATAGGTTCTCCGCCTCGCAGCTAGAGAAAATATACCGCTCGCAAGGCCTGGCTGCATTTGCACTCAACACGGCATCCATGCTGCAGGCTTACCAGGCAGAGAAACTGCGTGACCTCAAAACCCTCGAAACGCGGACATAAGCGAGGTAATAACCCCTCGCCTGCTGAAATGTATGGCCCTTCAGACACGTCCTGGAAGTTTCCCCAGTTCCCCAGCAGAGGACGTAGTTGTACCGCAAATGGTAATGCTGAACAGGCTGGCCACAAGACAGGCCACCTGGCAAGCCTGCCTCGCAGTGGGTTATGGATACTGTAGTCCAAGGCTACAGATTGCAATTCATGAAACGCTCTCCACTGTTCAGAGGAGCTGTGATATCAAAAGTGCACCCATCCGCTGCCCCCGTGCTGAGGGAAGAAATCTGCTCTCTTCTAGAGAAGCAGGCAATAAGCATTGTTCCCACACACGAAGCTCAAAGGGGGTTTTACAGCCGTTATTTTGTCATTCCAAAAAGGGACGGGGGCCTCCGTCCAATTCTGGATCTGAGAGTACTGAACAAACACCTGAGGAAATTCAAGTTCAGAATGCTGACCTTGCGCCAAGTAATGCAATCAGTCAGACCAGGAGATTGGTGCACTACAGTGGATCTGAAGGATGCTTACTTTCACGTGGCCATGCTGCCGAAGCACAGACGGTTTCTACGCTTCGCTTACGAGGGCACAGCGTACGAATACCAGGTGCTGCCGTTGGGATTATCCCTCGCTCTTCGCACTTTCACCAAGTGTTCAGAGGCAGTTCCTCTCAGAGGTCAGGGGATCCGAATCCTCGACTACCTGGACGATCTGCTGATCCTGTCAGATTCAGCTCAGCAGGCCAGCATCCACACGTCCAGGCTGCTGTCTCACCTGGAGTCTTTAGGCTTCATAATAAATCGAGAAAAGAGCTCCCCAACCCCCAGTCAGAAAATCGGCTTCTTAGGACTGGAGCTAGATTCTGTGGAGAATCAAGTGCGGTTGTCGCCTCCGAGAATAGCTGCCTTCAATCGTTGTCTAGCGCTGTTTCAGCTGCATCACATCGTCCGTCTCTGCAAGTGCCAGCAGTTGCTGGGTTTTATGGCATCCATGATTCCAGCGGTGCCTCTGGGCCTGCTGCTGATGAGGAGGTTTCAGCGATGGGTGCATGCCAAATAGACACCCCTCTACCCCCGGGAGGACAGGAGAGTGAGAGTCACGCAATCGTGCATGAGCGCTCTGCTCCCGTGGAGGGACTTCGCCAGGTTAAGCATGGGAGCCCCTCTGGGCCGGATCTTTTCTCGCGTACTGGTAACCACGGATGCCTCCAGGTGGGGCTGGGGTGGCATTTGCAGGAACGTTCACGTGAACGGGACCTGGACGGACAGGGAGAGGACATGGCACAATGTACTGGAAGTGTTAGCTGTGTTTCTGTCACTGAGACACTTTAACTACACGGGTCTGCTGGCGTGACACCACGTTCTGGTACGCAGCGACAATATGTGCGTCATCGCACACATCAACAGGCAAGGGGGGACACGCTCCCTTCCCCTGCTCTCTCTCTCCCACAGCCTGCTCTCATGGAACAGCACGCGTCTACTGTCACTCAGAGCGATGCACATCCCGGGCGTGCTAAACAACGGCGCAGGAGTGGAGACAGATCTGGGATCGGTTCGGCAGGGCCACCGTAGATCTCTTCGCCTCCAAGGCAAACACGCACTGTCCTATGTTCTTCTCGCTACAGGATGACAGCGGGCCCCTCAGGTTAGATGTGCTAGCCCATCCGTGGCCCTGGTCCCTACTTTACGCGTTTCCCCCGGTAGCCTTGATACAAGCCACGCTGGAGCGCGTGCGCCTGGAGGGCTTATCGATGATTCTGATTGCTCCCCGCTGGCCCAGGAAAGCGTGGTTCGCGGAAATAGTAGCACTTTTGCAGGGGACACACTGGTGCGTCCCTGTGCACAGAGACCTGCTATCACAGGCTACGGGGCAGATATGGCTCCCGCATTCGGAAATCTGGGACCTGTGGGCTTTTTATCGACTATCTCAGCATTCCATGTGGCCCACCAGGGGCATGGCTGCTTCTTGGGCCCTTTTCAAAGGGGTTCCAGTCGAGGACGTCTGCTCCGCCGCGAGCTGGGCTTCTCCACACACTTTCATGAAGTTTTATTGTCTGGACGTGACAGCGCCGGATGTCACCAAGTCAGTGCTCTCAGCAGGGAAGTGATGTAAATGACATGACAAGTCCAGCTGTCCCAGGGCCGGATCTACTTAATCTAACGGAAGAGGATGCCTCAGGGCGTGATGACATACGCCCATACTAATGTGTTGTACCGAGTGTACCGATCGAAAGGGAACTGGAGGTTATGAATATAACCAATGTTCCCTGAGGGAGGGAAACGAGGTACAACACAGTTCAGCCCCTCGCCACCGGCTAACTCGGTGAAGTGCAGTTTAGACTGAGATGAGACTGTGCAGGGGCTTTTATAGCCCCAAGGGAAGGCGGGACTCTCCCTGCCTGCAACAGTCTCATTGGCCCTGATGGGCGTTTTGATCAAGTTTCTTCAGGTTGGTCTTGCCATACTAATGTGTTGTGCCTCGTTTCCCTCCCTCAGGGAACATTGGTTATATTCATAACCTCCAGAAATCATACTTCTTATCTGTCTTTACATTCTGAGTAATATTGAAATGTTTTAACCGTAGACTCTATATATTTAAGAGCTGTGTGGCTCGCTAGTGTGTGTGTCACATTGAACATTACGTCGCGGCAGTTGTGTGTGGCGTCACTATGACGACAAGCTATGTATTATCTCTGGGTACTATCTGCAACGGAAAATGGAGCAGGGCCGAGTAGAGTTGAGTCTTTCGATTTGCGCTATGGTAGCATTTTTCGGCAAGGCAGCATAGATCATCAGAACACCGGCAACAGTTCAACATTTAGTCTTAATTGTAAGATGTGGAACAATGATGTTGTGTGGTTGTGGATTGAAGTAACTTATACCATCTGCTAGGTTATGGTCACAGTCTGAAGCGGCTTTGATTTGGATCACACTACCTTGTTTCTTACGACCCGCCCTTCTCTGCTTCTGATTGGCTAGTAGTCCTTACCTGGGAACCACGCATGTGCAAGGCCCAACAAAGATTAAGTTCGTAAGTAAGATAAGATGCATTACACTGTAGCTCAAGAGCGGAACGTACAACACACAGGGTGAAAAGAGGAGCTGCAGCAATGTGCAGTATGAGAAAAATATGTTGTTTTTTGAAAATTAAACCATGCAAACCTGTTCTGGTACAACCCCTAATTAAGATTTTGAACCTCAAAATGAGCATAATACCACCTCTTTAAAATCCTGAAATAAAGACTACTGCTCAAGGAGAGACCGCAAATCCGCCCTTTATCGTATCATCCATCCATCGTCAACCGCTTATCCTGTGTACAGGGTCGCAGGGGGGCTGAAGCCTATCCCAGCTCACACTGGGCAAAAGGCGGGACAGGTTGCCAGTCCATCGCAGGGCCACACATAGACAGACAACCACTCACAGACACCAATTCCTCTAACCTGCATGTCTTGGGAGGAAGCCGGAGCACCCGGAGAGAACCCACGCGGACATGGGGAGAACATGCTAACTCCGCACGGCAACTGGGGTTTGAACCCACGACCTTCTTGCTGTGAATCATGTCGTAGTGACATTCATGCGGTGCGCAGCATAGTTTGTTTGGAAAACGTGTTTATTTTAGTATGTTTCTTATAATATAATGTACATTTAAAAATAATGGTTGTTGGTAAATGAATTACTGACCCCCACAGATGCATGATTTTACTGCTTCAATAAGAGCTCAGACTCTCCTTATGGACCGTAACTAGAACCCTGCTGGACTATCAAACTATACAATCTGTAAAAATTAATGCACATGCAATACAAAATACCTTCATCGATAATTTTGTAAATATCCACTTTTTAAAAATGAATGGAGACAATAGCCTATTGTAATAATACTTTTACTTTATTCACTGTACACACACAGATTACACAGTTGGAAAAGGAGCTGGCCGCAGAGGCTGATTTGCATTATCCAAAACATAAACAAAAAGTCTGAATGCATGGGTCTTTGCATGTTCCATCAAAATATCTACCACTATCAATATTTGTACATCTAAATCACGCAAATTAGGATATGCCAACAGTGGCTGTGGTGAGGAGTACTATATTTATGTGGATAACTGTTTAAATAGCCGTGTATGTTAAACATCTCACTGCTCCAAAACAGCTGATTCAAACTATCAACTCATTATGAATCCTGAAGCTGCTTCAATCAGCTGTGTTGAAGCAGGGAGAGATTAAATCATGCAGGACAGGGGGTAACTTTCTTCAGGAAAGTGTTGGGAAACACTGTCGTAGTACATAAACTTCAATTCAACTAAGATCAATTCATACAGCCAGCAAAGTCTTTGTACACTGTCTAGTGTGAAAGTGTGAAAGCTACACCGAACGGTCTAAACGATATAGATTTTTATTTTATCTTCTTTTGGACAAATAACTAACCTGAACGTCGTCAACATTTTAAGACAAATGCAAACCCATGCCCTTTGCAAAATGCTTTACAAATACGAACACATAGTAGCTTCATACAGTATGAATAGCTTATTTTATCCAAAGGGAAAAAAAGGTAATCCTGCTACTTCAGGAGCTAACGCTAGCCACCGCTGGCGTAGCCTAACGTACCTATGTAGAACGACAAATAACCTAACTTATATACGTGTAACATTCTGTAATTTATGTGATTTAGATGTACAATATTGACAGCGGTACGTTAGTTATAAACGGCGAACATATACCAAGAGCAATGCATTCAGACTTTACTCAATGTTTTGGATAATGCTAATCAGTCACCTACCGCTGTCGCAATGTGTAGAGTAGCGAAACAACCAAGAATGCATCACGTTATTTCTGTGGGGACGTAAAAAACTGACAGTGTTGTGCCGCATTATGCCTGCCTACCGAGAATTGCATGCACCTCGCGGGTGATAACGGTCATTTACGCTGAGAAAAGAAGTGGATGCAAATCTCGGCAGGTAGCCTACAAAATTTGATCTGCCGAATTATGCATCCACCTCTTTAGGTCCTTTTCAGACACTTTGCTGTGCTCATTGATCAAACGGCGTTATCACCACATATATTTACTAAATGTCAAGGAATGGTACTTCTACTAAGTGTATTTAACACTAGTCATGGACCCCACATAGAATATTATAGCGTTTAAAAGCAGTATTTGGAGGTGCATGCAATTCTCGGCAGGCAGGCAAAACTCGGCATGATGGTGGCCTAATGGTAGACCCCTCTCTGGGTAGATTTGTTTAGGTGACGCTTTTATTCTGAAGAGCTCGGCCCGGACGTTCCGTTGTTTTCTGGAGACGAGGATAAAATGCAGCGAAACGCGACCCGGACTGTTTAAAGCTGCGGAGGCATCTTACAGGTACGCACAACAACAACAACATCGTCGTCATCATCATCATCATCATCATGATGGAGTCTGTTTAATGAAGCTCGGCTGCTGCTCGAAACGTTTGGCTTCCCCAGGGTCAGTGTCGCCGTTGAAACGCGTTACTATGGATCCGCAAACTCCATTTTCCCATTTCCTTGTTGAGTTTATGTTGTGGACTGGTTTACTAAATGCGACTCAGCTGTTGTTATGGTCTTAAACAGAGAGGAAGGTGAATGTTAATGTTAGCTGGTGAAACAAAGGTGGCCTGCTTTATAGACTAACGTTACACTGCGGTATTAACAGTAAGCCAAATGGCGAGTGTTATAAAGAATGAAGCTGGCCTCGCCTTCACCTCACACATTATGTTCATGTAGACAAACATAAACATTATATTTGGCTAACAGTGATGTTTAAAACCCAAAGATATTTAAACTTAAGTTGAGGCTTCCGGTTAAAGGGCAGAAAGGCTGGAAACCACCGGATATGAAATACTGCAAGTCAGGGCTACCTTTCAAAATAAAATGACTATAGTCAGGGATCATGATCCACTTCTAAGTGCAGTTTCCACCTCAATTGAAAGTTACACGTAGGAACACCTTACAAAAACTCAAACTCTTTGGTTCTCAACATACCAAGGAGGTGCAGTGTCCTGCTGACTGACTGGAATATCAGCTGACATTTTACAAAACCAAAATTTCAAAGCACAAAATAATGAAACAGTATGGCTAACCACAACTCTAGCTCTGTTTTGTTATATATCAATTAGTAATCAATTACAAAGCCGAAAATGGTCCATCACAACTTCACATATTAAGAATCTTCACATCTTTCATTTTTTTCTAAAATATTGGGGAGAATTCAGTTTATGTGAAAATTGTGTGTAAATTTGATAAATTAAACTTATCTGTTATTAAAACTATCATCTGAACTTGTACAGTAGTAGTAGTAGTAGTAGTATAGTAGTCCATAAAAATTATGTCGGGACATCAGTTAAAAGCTGGGAGGAAATAATGGGAAGTAGTTATTTGGCTCATTTGTTTGTAAAAGTACCTGTGATATGGTGCTTTAATAATAAACTCTGTATGTGTACACAGGGAAAAACACAGCATGGACGTCCTTGACAGACTAGAGATCTACATTCCAGAGGAGGCTGAGGTGAAAAGCATCCCTCTGTGGAGCTTAACAAACTCAGTGCTGAGGCGAATGGGCCTCCCTCTGTGCGACTCTGACGGCTCCAGGAAGCTCGCAGACTCTCCAGAAGGCATATGGATCTGTCCAGCAGTCGTACGGGCGAAAGGCCAGAAATCGGCCTCAAAAACGGGAAACAGCGTGACGGAAAACATGTCGTCGCTGCTGGGCAGGGAGGTTCGGGCTGCGTCCGGTCCCTTCCGAATGTCCTTTGTGTCCTCAAATCGCACAGCTTACAAGGTGTTGAAGGAAACTATGCCTGGTCAAAAGGTGTCCATGCCGGGGCAAAAGGGCTCTGCACACACATCTCACACTTCCATGTTACCTCAGGGCATGGCGCCGCAAACATACAAAGGTGCTGTTGTCATCTACCACGGACGCATTTACCTGTCCATCAAGAAGCCCGGTCGAAACCACAGTCAGCAAGAGACACGTGAACCACAGATGGCTTCCCAGTCGTCCATTCCTTCAACATCAGACCTGTCATCTAAAAGCCAGAGGAAGGTAACATAAAGATCCCCTCCACTCAGAAAAATGTTGAACTTTCACTTGTACCTGTGCAAAGTTTGTCACAAGAGAGGTGTTTTCACATTCCTCTTCTGAAGGGAGAGATGTCTGTACACTTCCACAGTGAAAGTAGAAAAATGTGGAGTGCAGTTTGTGGATGTAAACCGGTACCTGGAGCTTCCTTCCTCTGTCTACTACATCTGTGCCGCTTGTATACAGGAAACATCACCATCTATAGCATCTATAAGCATATTCCTGCTCCTCAAAGGATGAACCCTGTTTATTTCATTGACACCATGACATTTCTATACACTGATATTCATTTATTGTCATTGCAGGGTGCACACAATGAAATTCAGGTGCACTGCCTGAAACTGTGCTCAAAAATATATTTTATAAAAACCTAACATTCACACACATACAGCTCACACATACACAATTGTCATCAACACAAACACAAATAGTCCTCTAGCGGGACAAACTTGACATTTTCAGCTCCAGTACTTTTAATAATAGCTGAACAATAATGGTGCTGGCTGGTCTGCGCTACGCTTTCACTTGTGGTGCAGTTACAGTTTCAACCTCAGGGGGATGCTGCCTGACTTTTACCTTGCTTTCTGAAAATGGAAACCGCAATTATGACTGTAAAATTTAAGCAGATGTTGGAATGATTCACAAAGATTTTGTTGCAGTAACGTTTATCTGTGGCTCGTCTGTCCTCCTGCAGCGCCAGCCCCCCCCGGCTTCTCTTGAACCTGAGGACAAAGAACCACAGAGGAAGAGCTTTCGTATCACTTTGCCCCAAATCATGCCAAAACAGCCAAAAGGTCTTCTCACAAAAACAGATAATCACTCCACCACAGATCAGGTGAGTGTTATAATTTATGTTTTTTCCTAAAGAGGTGGTAGTATGCTCATTTTCAGGTTCAAAATCCTATTTAGGGGTTGAGGGTGGACAGAAAAGGGCGGGCCAGCGAGATGCCGGTAAACAGCTTCAATTCACAGGGTATCTGCGAGTGTAGTGTGAGAGACTTAATAATTTACTCCGTTTGGTATGACTCTGATGGTATACGGCAGTACAGGTAACGTTGCTGTTTATGTCAGTGTTTAGCTTTGCCTGCCTGCCGAGAATTCCATCCACCTCCAAATAATGCTTTTAAACGCTATAATATTCTTTGTGGGCTTCATCAATGGTGATAAATGATTCGAAGTATATATTTTATGAACGTTTAGAGTCTTTAATATTTTAATACACTTAGAAGTACCATTCCTTGACATTCAATAAATATATGTGGTGATAACGCTGTTTGATCAATGAGCACAGCAAAGTGTCTGACAAGGACCTAAAGAGGTGGATACATAATTCGGCAGATCAAATTTTGTAGGCTACCTGCCGAGATTTGCATCCACCTCTTTTCTCAGCATAAATTACCGTTAGCAACCGCGAGGTGCATGCAATTCTCAGCAGGCAGGCAGAATTCGGCACAACACCTGTCACACTGTGGCGAGGGCTAATGGAACAGCGGAGCTGGAAGACCCGCTGGAGGTTACAGGTCAGTTAATGTTACAACAGCAACGGAGAGACAGGTGTGTATGAGACGAGGACGCATTTAGCTTTCATCCCTGTGACGTCACAGGGATCAAAGGGAAACGGCTGGACTACAAACTAGCTGTTTTCAAGCAGTTCAGAGCAGAGTTTTCTGTGGCAGATGGGAACTCCCTTTGGGCTGGACTTTGGGCTTTTTCACTTTGCAAACCTATTACATGCACAAAAAAAGAATATAACTCAATAAAGGAGAGGGGAAAAAAACAAAAATCCTATACCACCTCTTTAATATAGTTACAGGATGCTTTAACAAAGAACACGAGACACAAAGAGAAGTGAAGCAAAGAAACTGAGAAAAATGTCAATAAGAATAACGTGGGTTAGCAAGTCGTGCTGTGAGGAGATAAAAGGACGTGTACTGGATTAGAATCACTGACCTTCCTTTAATGCCTTATAAGTGAATAATAGAAGCTTATTTTGAAAATATAAAGGAATGAATAACTCCAGGTCAGTGCCAGGCAGTAATGGTTTGATTTTAGCGATACAAGACAGAAAAAGTTGGTTATTGAGGTTAAACACTACACAGAGGTTACGGGCTGAGGGCTCATGATTGGTCGGCCTCCTCCTTTCACATGTTCCGAATCAAAAGCCAACCAGGAAGCAGATAGATTACACCATCTCAGCTGCTGGACGGCATTTAACATGAAACATGGTGCATTAAATGTTTATTGACATAACTTAAAGAATAACATACATGTACAGTCACTTTATTATGCTAGCAACTTATCCAAGAATCTGTCTATAAGACCTACTAATAATGTGACCAAAGAGAACCATGTACAAATGGAAAAGAAAGGGGCCCTGAATCGAGCCCTGGGGTACACCAAACTCAAGTTTTGTTGTGGGTAGTAGTTAGGGCTGTGCAATATGAAAATCTCATATGCCAATAACGCTACATATCCCATTGTAGAAAATCTTTTGTAAAATTAATGAAATATCACGGGTGCTGTCTGAAGTAAACTTTACTCTTCTCCACGACACCAGCAAGTGTGGAAGGACGTACCGTGGAGAATTCAAGTTGGATATTTGACAGACAAATATCTAACTAACTTCACCGTGTGAAAATATTATTGTAAAGTGCGTAATACATCATCATAATGGATTAGTTAAGTTTACATACTATGAATCCTAACTAATGAACTTGAGCCTCATGTGATGCTGCTGTGTTTGTCCTTTAGGAGCTCCTAAATGACAACAGGCCCAAGAAGAAACCCGCTACATGCAGAACAAAACACAGCGACAACACGAAGGATGTTACGCACAAGGGAAGGAATGGATCCTCGTTCAAGACTGCATGCTCTGTCCCTCAGTCCACTGACAGCGTGCACAAAGTGGACAGCCGCTGTCATAAGGATGCTGCAGGAGAGCGGGCTGCAGAGGAACCACCAGGCCCGGAGACATCCTGGTTCTGTCCTCAGGGGGAGCATGAGGATGTGGCCAATGACAGCAAGGTGCAGGCCCGGGGAGGCGGAGAGAGCCCCAGTCAAAGCAATGACATGGACAGTAGTAAAGCTGACAGGGGAGTTGATGTTGTAGAGCAAAGTGGCAACCAGAGCTGGACCAGGAGAGAGCCTCAGGGTGCAGCTTCCAGCTCCACATCACTACAGGTGGACTTCAATGAGCTGGCACAAGAGGAGAAGATCGCTCGGATGATGGCCAAGCTCAGACAGAACGAGGCGGCTCTCAGCAACCTGTCCTCCTAATGAGGAACGCCCAGTCAGAACACTTTACTTCCCCCAAAATGAAATCCTTGTTTAGTTTGTTAGAATGCTTTTAAACTTGGATTCACGTCCTTAAACTACCAGACGGACACAAACAGAAACCTGGAGATGGTTAGTGTGCTGCAAACTTTGAGCTTGTTGATCAGACTTCACAGCTCCCTCTGCTGCGCTGCTTTGGCGAAGCGTTGAGCTCATTGGTGTTCACCATACTAACTTGTGTTAGTATAGTTAGACTAAGTGTTCCTTAGTCACGTTTGCTCTGTTTGGTTGTGGGACACTGACCTTCTATCCTCTCCTGCTCCCCTCGCTGCTGTCCAACCTGTGGAGCTTCTTAAAGTTAGCTCATGTTTGCTTATGTGTTTAACAAAGAAAGTGTTTATTCCTGATTTCTTCAAATGACCTTGGAAAGGAAATATTTCTGTTGCTGCAAATATCTAATTGCAATAAAGAAATGAGTGTGGATGGGACTTTGTTCATAAACAGAAATATAGAAAAAGTAAGGAGATCAAAAATGTGCCAGTTTACAAAATAATACAAAAAATGAACAACAAAAAATAAAATTCAGGATATTTAATAAGGAATGTACAAAAACACTTCCAGTAGCCAGTAGCTTCCTCATTAGCGAACATTGTGAAAAGAAGCAATCTACAACAGAGGCTTACGGCGGCCCCCCGTAGTTTACCTGGTTAGTTTTGCTCAAGTCCTGGATGCCTAATAGATCATGATCATGTTATTTGATCACACACTCAACATTTATAAATAACCTAATACTGCTGTTTGACAGAAAGTCAGACTGCACCAAATACATAAAGAGCTCTGTCCTCAGGATTTAGTGTTTCTGACTCTGGGAAAGGCAGTAAAATTCCTTCAAACTACTGTAACTCTGAACTCTTTTTAACCAGCTCACATATTTAGGCTGCTCTCTGTGACGACCTTTTGAAAATTTTGTAGTAGTTTTCACTGAGCCTCTTCTGGAACAGTTTTTGCCTGTCCCGTCTGATTCCATTTGTTCCCTGCGTCACCTCGTCGCCTTCTTCTCTTGTGGTATGTCTTACTCTAACTGTTTAATATTTTTGAGTCACTTGACAATAAATGGTTGGACGCATCCCCTGCTGTCCCAAACACATGGAGCATCTAGGGAAGATGTTTCCAGGGGACAAAAAAGTGACGACCAAACCTGGTTTGTGGCTCTAACTGATGATGATATTATGGTCATTGATAGTAATCACAGTGTCATTATAACTAAACACAGTTCAACAGCAGCACAAACTACATTCTCAAAATGATCTACAGCTGAATCACCTCTCAAACAGTTCAATAACGTCCGAGCATGAGAGCTTGATAAACAGAGGATTTATTAACTGGATCAGTTCCAGCCAGGGGGAGCCTTATAATCTGGTGAATACAAGTTGATTCCAGCCTTCAGAAGTGGATATCATGTCTGTGATAATGATGGATATCTGGTTACAAACACAGCAGAACATGTTCATCCCCAGTGACAGCATGCTGAAGCGTCTGATATCAGGTCTGGATGAGATGTGTGAGGCGACTGGGAGGAAACTTCGGCGCTGTGGTCCTCCTCCCCTCCTGCTGCCTGGTTATAAGACTGCAGGTCTGCTGAAGTCAGTGCTCACAGACAGGATGCACTCCTCATGCTGCCCCACAGCCAAACCACAGACACTGAAGGTAAGATTCTGTCTCCACAAATTTATGCAGGGAACAACTTTAAAGAGTTTCTGCTCTGCATCCTCTGGTACTCTGACAGTTTCCTAAAAAACAGCCGATGTGTAACTGTGAGTTCAGAGGATGGGTCTTGGTTGTCATTTGATTGTGATAGAAGGGAACGTGGAGAAATATTTGTACTGGGAGACTACAAATAAACATAATGAATGAATGTTTACTTTGATTTAAATGGAGCAGAAGTGGATATTATGACTTAAACATATTCTGCTTTCCAGAAAACTTTGAATGGTTAAGAAATGATGGTAATATCCAGCTTCGTCTCTTTGTAAACGCAGCTGTTTAAAACAAGCACCTGGATTCAGCTTTGGGAACTGCTGATCAATCAATAACCAGAATGAACCAGTCAGTCCCAGAGTCAGCTGATTAATATAACACATGTTCTGTTAATAGCTGATATATTTATAATACAAGGTGGATTCAGGCAGCTACTTTCACATTTATGTGCACAAATATACAATCTCAAGGTATTTCCAGAGCTTTCACCTCTGTCTACTGTGCTGCATATATACTGTATGTATACTGTACTGTAAATCTACTATACTGTACTATATATAAACTATGCTGCTATTTATACTGTACTGTTGAAATTCTGTACTGTACTGTACATCTACTGTACTGTATGTAAACTGTACTGTACTTTTTTTATAACCTTTATTGATCTACGAAGACATATTGAGATTAAAACCTCTTTTACAAGTGAGACCTAGTCAAGACAGGGTCAGATACCAGGATCTAACAAATAAGACAACAATAATACAAAACGAAATGTTACATTGTACAGTTCAAAGACAAGACAACAATATTAGATCATATATTTATTTTGCAAAACAGCTGCAGCTACTGTACTGTACTGTACATATTCCGTGTACCATACTGCATATATATTGTATTGTATATAACTGTACTGTACATGTACTCTGACACAGCAGCATTAAATAAGAATAGTGCAGCTGTTTCTTCAGTTACCACAACACTGCTGTCTGAATCTGAAACATACCAGTGATCATCATTATTAATGATCTGTTAAAACAAGCGGGGCCACAGCCTCTACAGATACAGAAACATTAGTTTTAATTTAAATTCATTCAATTATCTTATTAGTATGACGGAATAGTGTGTCTTACATTGTGGATTATAAAAACTCCCTGAAACATTACTCAGTGTGTGAGCTGCGTGTCCTCAGTGGTTCATGACTGAGACACCTTTAGAAAAGCGTTGACCAGCATACAGGAAGTTGACATTAATAATAGTAGTGACTTGGACAGAAGAAACGTCATCCTTCGTGCTGAAGTTGTACATTGAGAGTTTTTGTTCTGGTCATCAGGTGCTGTGTGTTCGGGTGTGTATGTTCTACTGCACCATGTCTCTGGCAGGCTGGCCGCTCTCCTCAGAGGCAGCCAGACTCCGCTGTGGTACTGACCTCCTCAGCGACCTCATATTTGTGTGTGGGGACCGTGGAATCTACGTAGGTAAGTCTGTCTTCATGTTATAAGGCTGCTGATGAGACTGTAACTTTTCTTGTATAGAAGTGGAAACTAAGGCCTCATTGTGGCAGTAACGAGCAGGTCAGGAGCTCAATAACATCATTAGGATCCATCCTCTGGAACCTGGAAAGCAAGTGTACACAAATACATTCTTCAGATATAAATAGATACAAGCTCATTAACCAGAATCGAAGCTGGTGCACAGCGATGAGCTGAAGTTAGGGAGCGTCTCAAAAGTACATGCAAAATGACAAGGAAAGCTTCTCTGATATCTGTCAATAGATGCATTTTATCTGGGCCTCTTCCCGCTGCATGTACAGCTTCCATTTTATTTTTATATTATGTAACATGGGCAATAAAACCTACTTAGTGATTATAACATGTTCTTTAAACAAAGTGTTTTGCAGATATCACATCAATCGGTAGATTCTATCTTGTTATGACAGACATGCAGATTGATTCTGTTTCTTCTATTGTAGATTTTAATAATCATACAAAAGGCTGATAGGACCAAATGCTATCAAGGTTATCTTACCCTGAGTGCTAACACTTAACACTAGCAGAGGTGTATAACGCAGATATAGTCATGGTCATCCTGTCAACATGACAACACTGCAGCAACTGAGCAAGTTATCAGCTCCACAACAACAAAACGCATCCTGAAGAGTAGCCACAACACACTGTCAGTCTCAGCAGCAAGAAGGCAAACTGTAATGAAATATAAGATCAGGTTCCACAGCTTTATACAACAGTGAAGTGTAGAAGTGTATTGCTTCTTCGTTACAATATAATCTCTGCAGCTGCTCACTGAGAGTTACTTTCAGGCCCTTTCACTTGATTACCTTTCCCCTATTCCGACCAAGGCCACCTTCTCCATCTGCTATCAGAGCGGTGGCAGTCCAAAATGGCAGCAAAGTCACCAGGACACTGTGCCTCAGTGCGTGATAGCTTTATTGTTAAAACACTGTTATCTGAGAGCAGCACAGCTTTCACACTAACAACACACAGAAAGCTGCATGAAGGGGGGAACAGCACTTAGAAGCAAAACACACACTTCACACTTATTAACAATGAACATTTCATGTCTGGTAGTTTAGTGCTTTGAGCTGAATGCTAACATGCGCACGTTAATATTAGCTCATGCTAATATTAGCAGATACAATGTTTACTACCTTCTCAGTGTTGTGTGTAAGCATGCAAACAAGATAATGAGGCTTTAAAGAAAAGATTGTGATGTTGGATGTTGTTATCTCTCTGCAGGTAAAGGTACGTGGTCCGGTTATGGGGCCCGGCCCAGAGGGAAAGGGATAGTGGACCAGTGCTGCCGGCCGTCTGGCTGTGAGCTTCAGCATCTGGAGATGTACTGTGCTAAACCAAAGAGCCAACAGCACACCACAGCGCAGCCAGCCACAACCACAGCGCCTCATACCACGACACAGTTGGACACACAGTTGGTATGACCTAACCCGCTTAAAGTTCACTCTTCATGCTGTTAATGCATATCACAACCTCAGCAGTGGCTGGGGACGGCTCAGCATAGATCTTTGATCACATGACAACAGGTGATTGTATGTGACGAATAGTCTCTGGTCAAGGAGGGTGTTTGATGTCTGGGATTCTGACTGACCATATCTGAAAGGGGACATTCAGACCTGGTCCAATTAGACCTGATCCAAGACAGATCCACGGCAATTTGGACGTCTCATAGTTGCGTCTCAGGTGGACCCACGTAGACCAGACCTCTACAAGGAGGCCATTCACATCCACTGCCAAAGACCATCCTTGAAGGTCCAGGGTTACAGTATCACAACCACCTGTTATCATGTGACCGGAGCTCCAAAGCAAACTCGAGTTATGAATATTCTGTCTGCCTGAAGTTAACTTTGTCCTCCACTTAGCATCAGACAACAACCACAACAACAAAATAAACTAATACGCTTGTGTTAGGATGTCCTTCCACTCAGATCTGAATCCACTGGAACATAATATAACAGACAAATAAAAGGTGGAAACTATCCAAAAGTGAGAGTAGTGACTAACACCTGAAACAAATACCATTATAAAGTTGATGTCTGTGATAAAGCCTTGCTGCAGGTCCCACACAGGGCCAAGGTTACCTGCTACCACCAAACTCCACGTCCTTGAATCTGCTCCTTATTCTTATCTTTGTTTTGCAGGCACAGCAATTCAAGGCGGTATTTCAGAAGAGACTTTTAGAGCACCTGGGAGCCCCCGACAGCCCGAAGAGGGAAGCTTACAGAAGGAAAACACAGCCTTCTCCTCGACGGAAAAGCAAAGCTCCATCATCGCGAAGGAGAATTACCACCACCAGCAGACCTCCTTCTTCCTCCCTTCAAAGAACGAGCTCTGAATCGTGACCTCTGATCTAATGAAACACTGAATATTTACTGGACTGTATCCAGCAAGTTTGAAGGGCTGATGCTGGCTGCTGTAATATGAACTTAAAGACGTTCTCGGCTACACAGATATCAAATTGGTCAGAAATCACAAGCCGGAATTGGAGATAACTAACCCACTGGCAGCCATGTTGGGGTTCCAGGAGACAGCTGACGTCCTGACACTGTCTCGGGGATAGCTGCTGCTACACTAACCTTTGGCCCTCTCTTTCTTCTGGAACAAAGTGTAACTGTGTAACTCCCTTGAGATCCACTCACACTCAGATCTAATGTCACCTTTCCACTACTCTGGACACACGACTGTAACTATGGTGAGCCGTTTTACATTTATTCCTTAAGACTTACTAGTTGCTTTTTAAAAGCTATTTGTACTTATTACTAAAAATTAAGTACTAGTATCTAATCAATTGATACTAGTAAAACAGGAATAGTTACTAGTAACTAATAAATAAGTACAAGTAGCTTTTAAATTGCGACCAGTAAGTTTTAAGGAATAAATGTTAAAACTGCTTACTATACTGTAACCACCATATCTGGACCAGAAAGCTTGGCAAGTATGTCCTGATAGCTCACTAAGTCTTGGCCTTAATGTTTAACTGATGATAGACTTTGGCTTTTGGGAAATGGTGTTCGTTAAATGCCGCTAAATGTTAAACACACAGCAATATTGGTTAACATTGTTAACCATCCCTGTCTGGACAAATGGAGTGTACCAAATTACTTTCATTTGCCTTATTTTAAATGCCAAATCTTATATCTGGAACAGAACCTGGTTTCAGTGCAGCTCCTTTAGTCCTTTTCCACTGCAGCGACTTAGTGAGGCTTTTAAGACTCTATAGTTTGTTTACATTTTATTTAAAGCAGTAATACATTTTTTGTTGTAGTTATTTAATTATGTTTTACCTTACAAGGTTGCTGTGATGAACGTGATAGCAAAAATTGAGTTTATATATATACCTATTTGGTAGTTATGTAGCAACATTAGTATTACTTTAGAGTGTGTTCACTGTCCTTTTAGCTCCGTCTCCACCACCTCCTGAGATAAATATCTGTGTCTTTAGCTGCTAAATGCTCCACTGTGTGTACCTGTTAGCCGCCAACGTTATCTGTCTGCTGTTTGTGAGGTTATGTTACCTTCCTGCAGTGGAAAAGAGCTATAGGAGTCACATCAGTTGATGCCTAATGTCTGTGCCATCAAGAGCTAATCAAGATGTCACTGAGATGTTAGCTTCTTAGCCACTGTAGCTGATTGATCTTGTTTAACACACTCATTATTATGTATTTATTATTTACGTATATGTGAGCGACCTGCTGTGTGTGTGTGTATGTGTGTGTGTGTGTGTAATATCTGTTCACATGCAATTTTATTGCACATTCAATTACAGTTTGTAGCTTTACCGTGTGTTTTGGGCACAAACGTTAGCAAAAGGGTTTGAGAGAACTTGTAGTTACATCTACTCCAGTTGTACTAATTTTTATTTTTCCTCTGTCTGAGATTATCAGTCACAGTGTGTTTATTATTTCAAATGTTGTGTTTAGCATGCTTTGTGTAAAAAACTTTGAATGCATTTATTATTTATTTCACTCTGACTATAATAAATATTAAATCGTCATAATTCTTTGTGGTGTTTGATTCGTTTGACCATGCCATTCATTCTTCCTCTGGTGATTTTCACACATTGCTCACAGAGTTTGTTTTGAATTTAACATTGAACAACATAATATTGTTCACAACTTGATCTTTTGTTTTGACGTTCAGCTTCAGCGTGATCACAAACAGCTGACTTGTTTTACTTTGACATGACTGAAGTAATACGAGACCTGTCTATGAGTTGTCAAGGCCAACCCCGAGAGAGCAGGCTGATAAAGTAAATGGCTCCTCTGTGCTTATGAAGTATTATTCGGTGGTTAGTGAGTCGATTCAAACAGTCTTTTCAATGAGGGGAAAAGAGGACTGAGCATGTGCCATACATAAGCCTCATATTACATACAAAGGTAATTCAACGTGAGTTTACGAGCTGTTTCTGGAGATTTCACAACTTTGTCATCACATGACCAAAGTATGGTGGTTGTTTATGGGGGAAGATGGTAATGTTTGTCTCTGTTCAAAGATGGTGTCTAGTGTCCTTTGACACCAAATTCATTAAAAAAAACAACAGCCTTTTTCCATCTGAAGATTTTCTTCTTCCAGATTCAACCTCACAGATCCTGAAGCATTGTTGCTGTCTATAAAAGGTTAAACTAAATGACAAACAGTCCTTTAGTGGTCTAATGAGGAAAGCTCTGTGGGATTGAGTTGCGCAAGACAACTATAAATGTGTTTGGAGGAAGTAGTCCAGAAACAACAACTCACTGCGTCGTCGTAGAGGCTCCGTACAGAGAGCGCTTGTATCAAAATTGAACTGATTTTTCACCTCATCCTGTACTGGACGTTTTGAGAGACTACCTGAGTTCAGAGGTAGGCTACTTTGGTGTTGTGTGATTTGAGCGGCTAACTCCTATTCTCAGATGGAATGTAACAGCAGAGCCAAACAGCTGGCTAAAGCCGGCCCGGAGCGGTGCTGGTGCAGATTTAGGACAGGATATTGGTTGGATTTTATGAGACACAGCTTAGACTGCAGGGCAGTGGTGGCACTGTTGATTCTTCAGGCTGCACCATAAAAGGCCTCAAATGAGCAGCAGTGGACAAAGTATTTAGATCAGAAAGTAAAATGTTACCGCAGTAAAAGTATGTGAATATAATCAGGCCTTGTAGTAAAATGTCCCTGTTTAGTATTGGACTACAGCTAATGACTACTTTAATTCTGGATCAATCTGCTGATTATTTTATCCATGAATGGATTGATTGTTTGGTTTGTAAAGAGCCGTCACAGTTAGTCCATAGTGACATCTTCACAACCAACAGTCCAAAGCTCAACGTTATCACAATTATTATTACAAAGGAAAACCAGCAGATCTCCATGAGAGAAGCTGAAAAATAGCAAAAATAGCTTTACTCTTCTGTCAGTCTACTGATTGATTATGCGACTATCATTCAGCTATACTTGTATAAACTGTTGGAAGTTTAATTTCTAACAAAACATCAGATATTTTTCATGTTTTGTGTGTAAAAATCTTAATTTGTAAAATAACTGAATCTGTCAGATAAATGAAGTAAAATGTGCACACTCACCTCTGATTTAGTGTTGTTAAACATTGAATGGTTTTGTCTCCGTTTTATATTGGTCTCACTTTCTTAGGCCTGCATGTTTTATGTCTCATATATGGATGTATTTATTGGTTGGTTTATGGTATGTATTTTAATGGTTATGACATTTTAAACTCAACACTCTGTAATTTCTGCTTTAACTTTAAAAGCCTGACCAGGGACAGGGGTTGCAAGTTAGTCATGGCTAGAAAACCTGTTTGAATAGCATCTACTCTGTATATCTTATGAAGTCTGGAGTCAGGGTGTAGTTAGCCTAGCTTAGCATAAAGACTGTGAGCAGGGGGAAAGAGCTAGCCTGGCTCTGTTCAGAGGTCTAAAATACATCTAACCTACCAGCAGCTCTCAAATCTCTGATCTGGCCAAATGTCCAACTCGCGAAGGCTAGAAGATCTCAGTTTTCCTCACTTTCCTGTCAAATCTCGGCTTCAGCTGTTGGCTGGAGAAAAGGAAAGATGTTCCGCCACTTCCAAAAGACATGCTGGAAGTCTTTGGTTTGTCTAGAAACAGAACTTGAGTTGAAACACAGGAGCTGCCACACAGCAAATAGTGGAGTTCTGCTAGCAGTGACATGTTTTTATTTTGCACTTTTTAAGTCAATGTAAACATCTGTTTTCCTGCCAGTGAAGCCCCATTGAATAAGTTTGCTTATGGATAGTTGTTAGCTAATGTTAGCTAATCTGTTATTGTTGCAATTAAACTGCTCAATAATAAAGTTTCATTTTTATCGGTTACCAAACAGCTTCACGAGCGTCTCCTTCTGGACTGGAGGAAGACCAACCCAGATTTACATGTAGCCCAAAAAATAAATACAGATTGTGATCAGATTTGTGATTGAGATGCAAATATGTGGATTTTATCTGGATACGAGACACTCGGCTTAGACTGAGATTTACCCTGCGGTCACAGCAAAAAGTTTGAAGAGCAGGTGCAAGTGTTAGTTGCCTCGAGAGCTACATGCTGCTGTAACATTGCCTGGTGACGCTCTACGGCCTGCGGATGGGACTGCAGCACCTTTCAGCTCACCAGCTAGTTTCTATCAGAGCTGTTTCAGGCAGCTGAGAGCTCAGAGGCTGAAAGAGTCCTCCATGTTGATCACTAAGTGACACCTTTCACATTTGATCTGTTGTTAATATATAAATATTAATTAGTGTAGCTTGAAATAAAAGCCAAGTCAAACCACTGTGTTTTTTTATTGCAGATTAAACAACATTTCCTAGTTTCCCTTTGCAAACCTTATAATTTAATTTTACATTACATTGTTGGGCTAGTTAAACTGATTACACTGACACTACTAATGTCTCAGCAGCAAAACAATAATCATTACCACACCTCTCATCTTTTGTATTTAACATGTGTAGAAATACAAGACGGGACGTTGTGCTTTAACATGCAGCAAGCAAACAATTTGGAGGGACTTGCTGACCATTAACAGCTAACATTAGCTTAGCATCAGTGACTCCACCCAGCTCTGCAGACTGACCCCCAAATGCCAAAGTACTGGGATTAGTAAATGTACTGTGAATACTGAATTTCAAACTGTATTCTGTTTCCCTTACTCTGTTTATTACTGAAACTATTTGTGTTCATACGTAACCAGCACTGATTACAACAACTTAATAATTCAGAAAATAAAGAAGCATTTTGAACACTTCTGATTCTGTATTGATAATATCAGAGGACTCCACCACATAGTAACAGCTGTTCTCAGTTGGCGTGATAAGGCTGGAGAGGAAAGCTTTCTCCTTGTGGCTGCTTGCGTCACAGCCAGATAGTGATATTCACTCCCATCTCTTCCCATGCGGAGCAATTCTCATAAAGCCCAGACTCACTTAGATTCTCATGGCCACGGTGGTAACATTTTGCAAACATTATATTTTGGACAAGGTTTACAAACCGCGATGAAGGAATACTGTAACTTTGTCCTGTAGCATCCTCGGTCAGAAACTATTGATTTACATTTTGTGCAGCAAAGTCCTTCTTCTGCCATCAGCAGCTGCAGCCCTCTCTGGCTTTCTGTTCCTGTTTGTTTCCAGCAAGTCTAAAAGTGTACAAATCCTTTCATGCAGACTTCAAGGTTTGAAGCGAATCTGGTATTCGGGGTCTTAAAAATCTCACCACATGCAAAATGGGTAAGGACAGTGAATATTAATGAACATATTTGCTTTTCAGCCCAAAGGCTATTTTCAATCTGTAGTCCCTGGCAGGTCGTCACAAGGTACAAAAACAAAATTAAACAGTAAGTTAAATATACAATACACCACACTTTTCATTCATCCTTCAACAGAACGCTGACTCAGCTGATTAAGTGAACAATGTTTGAGAGCAGCAGGTGACAAATCTGACAGGCAGTCGGTTAACAGACAGCACGAAGTTATATAGCCTTAATGAGGCACGTGTATGTTTAACAAGTAGCACGGTCTTGGATGAATTTTCTGTTCTGATTTCAACATGTCTGGGCAAATTAATGCGTAGGCACCAATCAGAGGCAGAATTTTTTGATGTCATCATGTAGACATCTCGCAAAGTATTTTTTTTACAACAAAATATAAAACACTGAAGTATTTTGAAACTAAATTTTCAAAATCCTACTTTGTATTTCAAATACGTATTTTAAGAAGGGGTAAACCGGGGCGAAAATAACACGGGACGAAAGTAACAAGGCGATTTTCTCAGAGCCCTGACTGCATTGCAGTCCAAGTTGTGACAGCACCTTCAGCACGCAACCCTTGATGGAGCAGCCAAATATCACATGATTTTGTTATTGTTTTTCTTTGGAAAACTGTTTTCGAGCATTGCAAGTCAATTTCTGAAGCGCGACTCTTTTTCGAATTACAAGTTGTGTCTCTCGTTTCATGTGTCACATTAATGATTAATCTACAGGTTATTTAGTGCTTCAACACACCCTGAAGTTTGCCCTGTCAGAGTTTTTCAGTATAAAAATAAATCATGTTTATATGTCAGGAGTTCTTTTCGGGACAAAAGTAACAATGTGCTAATTATGTTTAAAGTAAAATTATACGGAAGTCGTTTTACATTTGTACAAAATACCACCTGATATTGATAGACCAAACCTGTGAGTTAGTGACAACAGCAACAATATATCTGTCTGAAACATTATCTTTTAAAATCATCTTTCACCCCCTACATGTATCATAAATACTGCCCGTCCCTGTCCACAGAAATCTGGGGTTTGATTGCCAGTAGTGTTACAAACAACTGGTTGTGTTTATGGGTGGGAAGCCAGTGAGGGATCTCATTCTTGTGGCTGCACTCTGCATTACCAACCGGACCCAGAAGTCCCAGCTTCACTATGTGTCAATAGTTTTATGCCAGGCTATTTGCACCACTAAATGAATGATGGGAAGTTAAGCATTACTACCTAACCTTATGGCCTGGTTGAGGGGCCCCATGTCACAATGTAGTTTAAATGACATGATGACACAGAAGACCTGGGGTCAGGTGGTACATTCCAGCACAGGAATACTTGTTGGTCGCCAGGTTTCTGGGCTCATAATAAAGCTGATCTTCAGTCTGCTGTGAATTGTACTTAGTACACACTGGATACGCTGAGGTGGTGGGGGTCAGGAGAAGCAGGCTCTACAGTAATGTACAATGAAATTCACAGTAGGTCTAACTGAAATCTTAACAAAGATTCAGGGGGGCTTCCAGTCGGCCCATGATCGACAATGCAGCACCCAGCAGTCAATATACAGCTGCATCTCAATAACTGACCGCACCAGAACCAGACTGAGCGATTAAAGGCTCAGGAAACCTGTGCAGGTGTGTTGAGTTAATCAGCTGGTCAGAGCTCTTCTCAGGTCGACATTTCTGTGTTATAAATTCAAACACATATTGAGATACTGGAGTTTTGATTTCCATGACCTGTAAGCTGTAATCAAGATTAAAACAAACTTTATGTGTAATGAATCTATAAAGTTTCACTATCTGAATTAAATTATGGAGGACAATTAACTTTTCCTCGACTTTCAGTTTTTTTTAGATGCACCTGTACAGACAGACTGCATCATATTCATCACGTTGGTCCAGATCTTTAATAAAGGAATGGTATCAGCAGCATCCTTACGCCTGCCCTGCATCGCTGTTTTTTGTTTTTGTATCTTCACCACCTGCCCCTCCACTGCTTGTCGAGTTTTAATACATTAATTTTGTTTTAAGCGTCTCTTTCATGGGCTCCTCTTTTTCCCTGAGCCAGTTTGTGACCAAGTGATAAAAGTCAGTCTCCTCACAGAGAGACAGCGTTCTCTCTCTGTCGTGTCTGTCGTGTTGGACTCCTTATCCACAGTGTTTGATTCAGCCAAAGGGAGAAACTGGCCGATAGCCAAACACCTGCTGCTCTCTTATTAACCTGCAGTGCTTACAAAGACAGGCCAGTGTGTGCCTGCTTTGAAGAGCCAACACAGACACATAGTGTGCATGGAGAGCGCTCACTAGATGCACTCAAAGCTGCAGGTTTAGGTGCAAGAAGTAGCAACTCAACCTCAGTCCCAAGTCTTCATATAGCCTATAGACGCTTGGTCAAGACCCCTAAAAGTAGGTGTAGTATATAAATAACACAAAAGTCTGAGTAAGGAGGTGGTGGGGGTGGACTGGTGGGTCACAAACCGGACTTTCACCCAGAAAACCAGTGTGAAACAAAAAGTCTATTTTTTTTTAGTTAAGATAGTCAAGTCACATAAGTAACGTAGTTATTTAAACCCACGCCATAATGTTTTCCTAAGCAAGTACTTTTGGTGCCTGACCTAACTAAACTGTGATGTTTCACAGTGTCTTTCAGTGACCCTAAAGCGCCAAAGAATAATCTATAGAATAGATTAGAATAACCCAATCTAATACCATGTCACACGCAGAACACTGTCGTACAGAAGTAAACATGGAGGCTACAGAGGTTAGCTCATACTATGATTTCCACAGGAGACTCCTGTTTTTAATTTGTCCTCTGCTGGTTTCCTGTATTTCTCCCAGTTTATAACAATTGTTTTCATCACATTCAGTTTCTGGCTAACTCTAAGCCCCACAGCTCTCTCTCTCTCTCTACTGTTGACCCGGTGGATTTCAGGTGGAAGAAACAGAATCTGTTTAATTATGGCTTGTGTGGAGGTTCTCGTTCATTTGTGACAACTGCCTCATAAACTCCCGATCCGATGTCCAGACTGAGGTCACATTTCAAACAACCAGCATCTGATTTGGATATGAATCTGAACTGGAAAAGATCAGAGACAATCTGACTTGTTTAAACAGTTATAAACAAATCTGATCTGAGTTACATACTGTATGTGCAGAAAAATCTGGTTTGGGTCTCTTTGGTCTGCAGGACTTGATCCAATGTTGCCGGGTCCTGCAGGTGCCTTAAACTTGCTTGAAATGTGAGGCAGCCCATAACAGTGATGCTGTTTTGATGATTTTGCTGATGATGCAGTTTATGAAGAAGCTACAATGTACAACAACAAACAGTTGCTCGACTGTAGCAGCTGTACTTAGATTGTGATGATTGTTAAAAAACTCAGAGACTGAACTGACTTTGCTTTAGCAGTTACTGTTACATAATATGAACGACGGCTAATTTGTAATAATCATCATCAATAATGAGCATGTTTGACAGACATGCCTTACTATCCTGGAGTTTTAACATAAAATATTAAAATGAAATGAACCTTTTACTCAGTCAACTATAATTGTCTGAGAACAGATTTTTGCTTATGAACGCAGAATCTGAAGGCACTGGACAAGATTTTGGAATCGCCCCCTGAAACACCCCTGGGTGAGACTAACTAATCAAGTCTGAGCAGGTTTTGTTGCAGAACCCATCGACTATCATACCCCACAACAAGCTCTGTTCATTATTTAAGTTGATATATTTTGAACATATCTTTCTCTTTTTTTCCCCACATGTCCAAAAATAGAGTGCGCAGGTACAGTAATGTGCTCTTGTGAACACGCATCGGGGGTGCGGATGTCACGGGGGTAGGGGTGGTTGCGCAAAAAACAGCCCGTTTAAGGCCCCTATGAAAATCATTATATTACCAGTTATCATCCCTTTGTATGCATCTAAGTTATGTTAGATATAGTGTATTATAATCCAAATGCCTCACCAATATGCTGGGAGAAATATCAAGATTTTAAAGCATATAATGCAGAGAATCTTGCTTCCTCTTGTGAAGGCGATAATGCAGAAAATCTTGCTTCCTCTTGTGTTGGAATGATTGTGTAATATGGGTTGTGAGTGTATGAGTCTCTTACATGCAGTTGTGATAAGAGGAGTTTGGTCCGTCCCATAGGAAGGAGGGGGATGGTGAGATTCAATGAGGATTTATGTATGCTTTTTCTTAACTGTGATTAAATAATATACAGTGGGGGAAAAAAGTATTTGACCCCTTGCTGATTTTGCAGGTTTGCCCACTTACAAAGAATGCAACAATCTACAATTTTAATCATATGTACATTCTAACAGTGAAAGACAGAATCCCAAAGAAAATTCCAGAAAATCACATCATATGAATTTATAAAAATTGATAACCATCTGATGAGGAAAAACAAGTATTTGACCCCCTACCAAACAGCAAGTATTCTGGCTCCTACAAGCCAGTTAGTCTTTCTTTAAGACACAGCCCCAATCCCAACCAATTATCTACATCAAATACACCTGCCTCACCTCGTTACCTGTATAAAAGACACCTGTCAACACCCAAACAACCAGCATCCAACATCACCACCATGGGCAAGACCAAAGAGCTTTCTACGGACATCAGG
>NC_060157.1:30814780-30818861 GCF_021292245.1 Micropterus dolomieu | reverse complement strand
ATCCTCCTTTGTCCACTGGCCTCTGCAGCTTTCGCAGGTTCATCCTGGGGCGTTTATTATTCCATAAAAATGTATTACAAAGTTGATCAAATTGTTTGCATAGCGCAAAGGAATTCGGACTGGCATAGCCTGTAGCAAATAGTTAAATTTCGGAGCACAAATCATTTTAATGATGTTTGCCTTCCCCCGCATAGAGAGATACAATGGAGACCACCGCTCTAAGTCAGCCCGCAGTTTGTCCAGTAGGGGGTCAAAGTTTGTTTTAATCAGATCCGTCAATATGGGGGGGAATGTTAAGCCAAGATATTTAATGCCTTTCTTAGGCCAGGCAAAAGTGCCTGACTGGAAGAGGGATTTGGGACAATATGGAGTGAGAGGAAGAGCCTCAGATTTTGTCCAGTTGACTTTATAGCCCGAAATGGATGAGAACTTGTCAATAATTTTGAATAGTGATGCAAGAGACTGTTCAAAACAAAAGGATATCGTCTGCATACATCATCAATTTATGACATTTTTCACCAATTTGTATGCCTGGAAATGCAGATTCTTTACGTATAGCAACCGCTAGTGGTTCAAGTGCAACTGCAAAAAGTAGAGGAGAGAGAGGATCTCCCTGCCTCGTGCCTCTTTCCAGTTCAAATGGGAGGGAGATGATACCGCTAGTAAGCACTGACGTTGAGGGATGAGTATATATGAGCCTAATCCAAGCTATGAACTTTTTGCCGAAGCCAAAACATTCAAAGGTGGAGAGCAGATAATGCCACTCCACCCTGTCAAACGCCTTTTCGGCGTCCAGCGAGATAGCAGCCATGGGAGAGGCATTATCCTGAGTGGCCCACATAATATCAAGAAGTCTTCTGATGTTGTCAGCCGAGGAGCGCGAACGTATAAAGCCGACCTGGTCAGGATGGATCAAGGAGGTTATTACCTTGTCCAGACGGTTAGCTACAATTTTAGATAGTATTTTACTGTCGCAGGAGGTCAAACTAATAGGTCTAAAATTCTTACAGTCTAGAGGGTCTTTTCCTTCCTTCAAGATAAGGGTGATAATGGCCTCGGATAAAGAGGGAGGGAGTTTACCCTTCTCGAAAGCTTCATTATAGGTGCCTAAGAGTAATGGTGCAAGTTCCTCAGCATAAGCTTTATAAAACTCGGCCGTAAAGCCATCTAAACCCGGTGCTTTACTTGAAGGGAGGTGTTTAATAACATCCCTTATCTCCTCAATAGTAACAGGTGATTCAAGGCGTTCGAGCTGGTCCCCCGACAACACCGGCAGATCAAGAGTTGACAGAAAAGATGTAATGTCATCCCTGTCCCCCCCTGCCTCTGAAGTATAGAGTTTTACATAAAAGTCTCTAAAAACTGTATTAATCTCCTTGGGATCAGTCAGGACAGACCCATTGTCCCTCCTAATAGCAGGAATAGTACTCATTGCTTCTTTTTGTTTAATGTACCTGGCAAGTAGTCTACCAGCCTTGTCACCCTCCTCAAAATATTTCTGCCTTGCCCGAAAGAGAGAGAATTCTGCCCTCTGGGTCATAATTGAATTAAAATCATATTTTAGTCTAGTCAACCTGGTAAGATTTTCAGAGGACATATTTTTTTTAAAGTTAGATTCTGCCGTTATGATCTGTTTTTCAAGCTCCTGGAGCTTAGTATTGTTTTCCTTCTTCCTGAATGACGAGTATTGAATTATGTGGCCTCTCAAAAAGGCTTTCAAAGCCTCCCATGCTACCCCTGCCGATGGAGCCGTTGGGAGATTGGACTCTATATAGAGGTTGATTTGTGATCTAAGAGATTCCTTAAAGGTCTCATCTAATAGAAGGCTAGAGTTTAGTCTCCATCTAGTTGACCTAGCCGGCTTATTAAAGGACAGAATATGGAGAAATATTGGACTATGGTCTGAAATAATTATATTACCAATGTCACTCGCCCCCATAGCTGATACCAATGAATGAGACACCAAGAAAAAATCTATTCTGGAAAACGAGCTATGTCGTGAAGAGAAGAATGTGTAATCCCTCGAAGATGGGTTTTGTAACCACCAAATGTCTACTAGACCGGATGCTTTGGACATATCTTTGAGCACTGCGTGTGCCCTATTGGTGCGGACAGATGGAGAGCTACGATCTAATATAGGGTCCATTACCTCATTAAAATCACCCCCCATGATAATTGGATAGTCTCCCATATCATTTAGTTTCTTCTCAAGTAGCCCAAAAAATGCCGGATCGTCTCTATTTGGGGCGTACACATTCGCAAGTATAATACTATTTCCCTGGATCTCACAAAGCATCAACAGTATTCTCCCTTCCTCATCTGCACTCTCTTTTAAGCATTTAAATTGTAGCCGCTTGTTAACTAGAGTAGCCACTCCTCTGCTCTTGCTACTGCCACAGGCAGCCGCCACAAAGCCCACCCAATCACCCCGGAGCTTTTGAGATTCTTGTGGTAATAAGTGGGTCTCCTGCATAAATACCACATCACATTTTTTAGATCTAATGAAAGTTAATACCTTCCTCTTCTTCACTATGTTGTGGAGGCCTCTGACATTCCAGCTCATAAGTTTCAACCCTTTTGTACTACTAGCTGAAATAATGTATAATGAGTGTTAAACAAGCTTTGCTGTACTTTCCAAAATGACTTATTTATGAGTAACATCACTAAACAATAAGAGACAAAAAACACATTAAATTTTACATTAAACATACAGATAACAAAAGCACCAAAAATGCATCTGTAAGGCCAGACGCAAACACTAATCTCAGTTTGGTCCGTGACTCTCTAACTTAAAGCCGCTATGACCGTGCCCCACCCACCCTGCACCTGATGTCCTGCCCAGAATCAGGCAGTGACGACCACCCAACCTCCTACCTGCCCGACACGAGCGTAACCATCAACCTTATAATAACAAAGAGGAAGATATTTCGAACTCAGACAACGAGTTACACATTAAACAGAAGTCTGCATAAAGAAAAAAAATGATTGTGTGACCCATGACGCCCCTATGCATAAACCAGAAAATGGGCGAACATTGAAAGGACAAGGCTTGGGCTGCCTCACCAATAAAGCCTCACTTTACATCATGAAATTAAGCAGCGGTGTTGCCTTGCACAATAAAGTGATTTTACTAACCTCCAGGTGAGTCCTCTCTGTGTTCATGCGCGTCCGAGCTAGTGATAGACCCACTGAAGGGCTCAGCCCTCTCCTGAGGGGAAACAAACCAAACCTCCCCGTGAAACAAGTCCTTTAAGGGTTTTCTTTTTTTTTTTTCCTCTCTTCCCTCTATTACAATTAAGCGCCAATAGTTAAACCTCCTGACATAATGAGAGAGAGAGAATAATAATAAACAAAAAATAAACAAAGGATCGGAGGACCCGCCATTAGTCCATATAGCCAGAAACCCTCCAGCAATATTATCCACTTATGTTCCGACAAAAAAGAAGACGACTAAATGTCTGTTTGACACACAAAATGGAACATTTATTGGATTCATCTTTACCCTCATATACTCCGGGACCAAAGGAAGACCAACAGAAAAAGAATCCGCAAAGCAAGGGCTCAGCCCTCCACAATTTAAGGCCATGATACAATACCATTACACCAAAACACCGTAACGCCGAGTTAACCAAGGGAATGAATGTAAGCCAGGGCTTTTTTATGGTCATCAAATCGGCGGGGGCCCTGCGCTGATCTCACGGTGAGCACTGCCGGGTAATCGAGAGAAAATCTCATGCATACCATTATACGATGCTCCTTCCAGGTAACTATACCCATCTTGCGTGCAGCCTCCGCGATGCGGTTTCGGTCCTGGAATCTGAGAAATCTGGCGATAATGGGTCTTGCTGGCGAGGGATGTTCCGGACCTGAGCTCTTGCGCAATCCTCCAATCCTGTGCGCTCTGTCAATTTCCAGTCCTCCGGGGGAATCGAGGTTCAGGATCTCCGGTAAGCATTTTATGAGGAATGACATGGTGTTACCGTCCTCGCAGCCCTCAGGAAACCCGATGAACCGTAAATTATTTCTACGCTCCCGATTCTCAATGTCGTCCAGTTTTTGGCGGAGGGCTTCCACCTCAGTA
>NC_060157.1:30813286-30814760 GCF_021292245.1 Micropterus dolomieu | reverse complement strand
TGTTCCGACAAAAAAGAAGACGACTAAATGTCTGTTTGACAGTCAAAGATGGAACATTTAGTGGATTCATCTTTACCCTCATATACTCCGGGACCAAAGGAAGACCAACAGAAAAAGAATCCGCAAAGCAAGGGCTCAGCCCTCCACAATTTAAGGCCATGATACAATACCATTACACCAAAACACCGTAACGCCGAGTTAACCAAGGGAATGAATGTAAGCCAGGGCTTTTTTATGGTCATCAAATCGGCGGGGGCCCTGTGCTGATCTCACGGTGAGCACTGCCGGGTAATCGAGAGAAAATCTCATGCGTTTTTCATGGAGCATCTTCTTACACTCGTTGAACTTTATGCACTTCTCATTAACCAACTTGGAATAGTCGGCGAAGACCATTATACGATGCTCCTTCCAGGTAACTATACCCATCTTGCGTGCAGCCTCCGCGATGCGGTTTCGGTCCTGGAATCTGAGAAATCTGGCGATAATGGGTCTTGCTGGCGAGGGATGTTCCGGACCTGAGCTCTTGCGCAATCCTCCAATCCTGTGCGCTCTGTCAATTTCCAGTCCTCCGGGGGAATCGAGGTTCAGGATCTCCGGTAAGCATTTTATGAGGAATGACATGGTGTTACCGTCCTCGCAGCCCTCAGGAAACCCGATGAACCGTAAATTATTTCTACGCTCCCGATTCTCAATGTCGTCCAGTTTTTGGCGGAGGGCTTCCACCTCAGTAACTGTGGCTGGAGGATTCGCCTGCTGTCTCTCGTTAGCCTCCTCGAGGAAGCCCAAACGGCTCTCGACTTGAGAAATGCGATTTGTAATTTCAGCAAGTTTGCTATCTGTAGCACTTGTTGTCACCCATATAGCCTCCAGCTTCTTGTCGTGGGCGTCTGACTTTTCCAGGATTAATGCGGTAAGTTTAGCAAACTCTTTGGCTACATTACCGGGGATGGTGCTAGCGTCCGGTTCATCAGCGTCGGGCTCGTCATGAGGCTGCGGTTTCTTTTGGTTAGCTTGGCTAGCGTTAGCCACTTCGTTAGCCTTCGTTCCACCCGAGCCAGTTCTTGGAGGATTAGTGGTACTTCTGGTATTGTTTGGCATTATTGTCATATAACTTCAACTTTTAATATGTTAACTCACATAAAGTTGGACTCTTTGTCAAGTTTTAAAGTTAATATCGTGCTGGGATGGGCGCAGCTACTCCTCACGCAGCCATTCTCGTCAACCACGTCACGTGACTCCCCTTTATTTACATTTATTCATTTAGCTGACGCTTTTATCCAAAGCGATAGCCAGGCCCGTAGTAAATAATGATTTTAGACCGATCGCGTTAACGTCTGTGATTATGAAATGTTTTGAAAAGTGTATTGTGTCAATGATAAAAGCAGAGGTTGCTAACAACCTAGATCCTTTACAGTTTGCCTATAGGCAGGGGAGGGGAACTGAGGATGCTATTATTAGCATTATGCACCTAATT
>NC_060157.1:30803607-30813266 GCF_021292245.1 Micropterus dolomieu | reverse complement strand
TCCTGGAAAAGTCACCCATATAGCCTCCAGCTTCTTGTCGTGGGCGTCTGACTTTTCCAGGATTAATGCGGTAAGTTTAGCAAACCCTTTGGCTACATTACCGGGGATGGTGCTAGCGTCCGGTTCATCAGCGTCGGGCTCGTCATGAGGCTGCGGTTTCTTTTGGTTAGCTTGGCTAGCGTTAGCCACTTCGTTAGCCTTCGTTCCACCCGAGCCAGTTCTTGGAGGATTAGTGGTACTTCTGGTATTGTTTGGTATTATTGTCATATAACTTCAACTTTTAATATGTTAACTCACATAAAGTTGGACTCTTTGTCAAGTTTTAAAGTTAATATCGTGCTGGGATGGGCGCAGCTATTCCTCACGCCGCCATTCTCGTCAACCACGTCACGTGACTCTCCTTTTCTGGTTTTTGCTACTCTGAGCAATGCCTGAACTTTGTATTTTGAGCACATCTTGCATTGTTCTTGCCTCTTCGCGATGACTAGCTTACTTTAGTCCTCAATTGTAAGTTGCTTTGGATAAAAGCATCTGGTAAATGACTAAATGTAAACGGTCCAGCGGATATCCTAGTTACAACATGACTGAGCTAACTGGAGTAAGTTAGTCTCATGTCATGTTCGACAACGGGAGGGTTTTAACACTAGAGTTCCCACTTGTCCTGATATGAATGAATAATAATTGTAAAAGTTGTAAATGCACTTTACATTGAGTGAGCAATCTCAAAGTGCTACAGAAAAAAAACACTATAGATAAACCACTATCATTTCTGACATACGGCTAAAATTAAATGAAAATCAATGATCATAATCTGCATTCAAACTGAAATTCTTATTGTTGGTTGCCTTTGTGTAATTTCTCCTTTTTCTTGTCTTTTCTTTCCAGGTCATCAGAGGGCGAGGCTAACCATCCTGTTCAGTGTCAGGCAGGCTAACCATCCTGTTCAGTGTCAGGCAGGCTAACCATCCTGTTCAGTGTCAGGCTAAGAGTGAGGAGAAATAGATTAGGTAGGTGACTAGTTAACATGCATCCACAATGTTCAACTGTAAATTCGTTGGCTGTGAGCATGTGTCTGAGAATTTTGTGTAACTATGTTCAGCACACAAAACTTCATAGCAATGCCCCCAATTATCACTACCAGTATGGGGTGCCTGACTGCTCACGGAGGTACAGAAAACACACGGGACTACAAATTCATATGTATAGGCAGCATAGGTCCTACCTGCAGGCTGCTGGGCCTATACTGCCTGGCACATCAGCTCTACCACCTGACTCATCAGCTCTACCACCTGACACACCCTTGAAATGTCTGCTTGAGGCTTGTGCATTTAAGTGTGACACTTTGGCCTCTCTTATTAAACATTTGAAGACGCACATAAGGGGAGGAATGGTAACTAGATGTCCATTTAGAGGTTTTGATTGCACGTTCACACACGTGATGACTTTTGCTTCACATATTTCCAGAAAACATAGGTGTGCAGAGGATTCAGTTTTAGATGACCTTGTTTTAGACAAGTCTTTTGCTACAGAGCCGTTGCCAGGACCCAGTCAGTCATATTCGGAGGCTGCCGAGGAACATAATGAACTACAAATGCCATTAGCTGTCGACGAAAACCTATTTTTACAGAACCTTACACATCTGAAATTGTAATCTAAGCTACTCTTACCAGCAAGCACCATTCAAACCATTATTGATGGCTTTCAAAGTGCTCATGAACTTGGCCTGTCCAATTCCCTAAACATTCTGAGTGAGAAACTAAAAGAACTCGGAATCCCTCAGGCCACTACAAGCAGCATCAATGAGGAAATGAACAGAAATGATCTACTCACACTCTATAACAGGGGAATGCTCAGTACAGATGCAGTACAGGGGAAGGCGGCTTTTAAAGAGTGTTTTAACTATGTTCATCCCGTTCCTTTGCTTTTGGGCAATGATGAAAATGACAAAGAATGTTTTGCTCAGTATGTTCCTATACATGAGACATTGGTGACACTTTTCAAAAATGAGTCTCTACGCGAACAGTATACCATGACATGTTTGCAGCCATCTACTGATGCTGTCTATCAGGATGTCAAGGATGGAGAAGGCTTTCAAAGTAATCCAATGTTGAAAGCTGACCCTTCTTCACTTGGTTTGATACTGTACCAAGATGCCTTTGAGGTTGTCAACCCCCTGGGCTCAGGGGGAAAAAAGCACAAGGTTTTAGCGGTTTACCTAACTCTGACTGACATCTTGCCTCACAATAGATCTTCTATTCATCAGATGCAACTTGTTCTCTTATGTAGGGAACAGGACTTTAAGTATTTTGGGGTAAATAAAGTTTTTGCTCCCCTGATTGAGGATCTCAAAATTCTGGAGCAGAGAGGTGTAGTCACATGTGATGGCATTGTACTAAAGGGCTCTTTGGTTGCCATTGCAGGAGACAACCTGGGATCCCATTGTATTGGGGGATTCTTGGAGAACTTCAGTCAGTCTACTTATTTTTGTCAATACTGTGAGGTGTATAGAGATGATTTCCTGACTAATCCTATATTGTGTGGTACCAAAAGAACAGCCCAATCATACGCAAGTAATTTGCAAGAGCAGGAAACTACTGCCACTGACTCTGTATGCGGCATCAAGTTTGACTCTCCTTTCAATCAGCTTTCACATTTCCATGTTTGCCAGCCTGGCCTACCACCATGTCTAGGCCATGACTTATTTGAGGGAGTCATAGCTTATGACCTTCCTTTATATATTCGCCATTTAGTTGAGGATAATCATTTTACATACCTGCAGTTAAACAGGTGCAAGTACCAGTTCAGATATGAAGTTAACGATGGTAAGGACAAACCAGCAGACCTCTCTCCCAGCAGCGACAAGGTCAGTGGGCATGCAGTTCAGAACTGGTGTTTGCTTAGACTTCTCCCACTCATGGTGGGTGACAGGATTAAAGATCCCTGCGAAAATGAGGTGTGGCAAATCATTTTGCAGCTGAGGAAGGTTGTTGAGTTCATCTGTGCACCGGTCATTACAAAGGGCCAGGTTGCGTATCTTAAAGTCCTCATAGAGGAGTACATAGACAACAGGACAAGGCTTTTCCCCAATGCCCCCCTCAGACCAAAGCACCATTATCTGTGCCACTATCCATCTCTCATCATTCACTTTGGCCCACTTATTTGCCTATGGACACTCCGATTTGAGAGCAAACATACATTTTTTAAACAGTGTGCCAGAAAATTGCACAATTTTAATAATTTGTGCAAAACTCTAGCAGAGAGGCACCAACTTCTACAAGCGTACTTGAGTGCAGGAAACTTGTTCCCTCCACTTGTACAAGCAGAAAAGGGGACTTATTTTCATGTTGACGATTACAATGACAGGATCAGAGCATCTGTAGCCAGTTGTCCATTCCAGTTATAGTCAGCAGTGGCTTGTAACTATGTTACAGTCAAAGGCACAGATTACAAAAGGGGGATGTACATTTTACTAGAGAACAGTGATGAAGGGCTTCTTATGGGGAAGATTATGCTAGTTATTGTTGTTCATAATTCGGTCTATTTTGTCTCAGAGAAACATACTTTTGTAAAGTTATGTGACACAGGTGTGTACTGTGACCTAGGAGTGGCCCAAGACAATTATGTGTGCATTAAGCAGGAAGATCTACTGGACTACTATCCTCTTTCAGCATACAATGTGTATGATCAGTCCCGTATTGCTCTCCACCATTCTTTTCCAGAGGCAGTATGAGCAGGGAGGAAAGTGAGGATACAGGATACGTGAGGAGAGACGTGAGTAGTAGAGCAGGCTATGTAGTCATAGCAAACAAAGGTTTTTTTTTCTGTTTGGTAGCCTTGAATAAAGTTGATTTTGTCTTTAATTTGCTTTGTTGATTGAACAGACTATAGTAGGAAATATGCATACAGTGTAGTAATGGCAAAAAAGAGAAATTACAGTCTTTCATGATTCACTACTTAATGAGACTAGGTCAAGGAAGCAGTGTGGTCATACTTGCCTGGTCTCCCTGATGACCTTCTTACCACCATGCTGGATGAGCTTGGGGTTGAGTCTATTAAAGATCTGACCTTGGTGGAGGAGAGGGATCTGGTGAAATACCTCAAACCTATCCAAAGTCGGAAGTTAATGAAGGGCATCAAGGATGGTAAATTCATCTGTTCACCCATTATACTTTTCACTCTTTCATGTCACTGAACTAGGGCCTTAGAACATTGGCACAACTGGTAAACAATATACTTTGTATGTAGTCCCAAGCTCACACATTGGTTACCTGTCAAATACTATTGGATGAAGTGATTAATCTTAGGTGTGCAGCACAGCTTATAGACCTTATTCATGTGTGTGGCATTTGTTCAGTGTGACGTAATGCGTTGGGGAAATGTATAATAGGCATAAAAAATAATAATTGGTACCTCAAACTCATCAAAACTGGGCTGTTTTTCACTGCTGTTGTTTTCACATCTGGAAATACATAGAAGTGAATGCAGCTGATGCTTATTACTTTCATGCATTTCCAAACTTAATAACAATAGCAGTGAAAAACAATCAGACCCTGCTATGATGAGTTTGTAATTCCAATAGTGTATTGGCCTGTTATTTTAACTATTGTTTTTTAAGTGGCATAATCAGAGCAATCTTTTAACATGAGTCAATGGACACTTCTGCGTTCTCCCAACCCATTATGCCACATTCGAACAAATGGCACTCGCGTGAATAAATTCGAATTGCTTCATCCAATAGTGCTGACAGGAAACCAATGTGGGAGCTTCCTCCAGTAAGTACTGGAGCAGGACTACAGTTAAGCACACAGTCTATTGACCCATAGCCCTACATCTTGCCCTATCTTAATTAATAAATTGTTTTTGTGCCTTCTAGGACTTGTTACTCTTAATATGGAGTTGGTCTCTGCTCCTGATCCAAGTGCTCCAAGTTCCCCAACTCCATGTTCTCCAAACACAACATTCCAGCCTCCAAATCAGCTGTTGCCCAGCCCTCCAAGCACTGCCCCAAGCACGTCAAGCGCTTCACAGCCTGGCGTACCATGGCATGTTGACTTTCGTCTCAACTGGGACCAGGTGTCATCAGCCATTCGGCCTTCGTGGTCATGCTCGTGGACCAAATGATGCAGCACGACCGCAACCCAACCAGAGCCATGTGCCACAGCGTTGTGAGAAACATTGTCAGGTAGGAATGGGACTATTATCAATATTATCTGTCAGTTAATCCCAAGCCCCACCCCCTTCAACTGTTCGTAACTTTCACTGATTCATTCCCTGCACCTATGATGTAACAAGGGTGCAAAAGTGAAGACTTTGTAAACATGGCTTGTTTAAACAGAGCTAGTATATTCAAGAAAACCATACTAATTCATATGTTTTTATGAAGGTCTTGTTCAGCCTGATGGTTTTTTTTTTTGGTCTTGTTCAGCCTGATTTTTTTTTTAAGCGTGGTTCTTTCCTTTAAGTAATCCTTACATTAGCTGTACGCTTCTGTCGTAAGATGTCTATGAAGATTCTCAGTCATCCAGGTCATAGTTATCCAACGAAGGTTAAAATCAAGGGCAACTGGACTTGGTTGAAGATACTGGAAGACGTTTCGTCCCTCATCCAAAGGACTTCTTCAGTTCTGACTGACTGGCAGGGAAACTCAGCTAAGATGGATGGTTTGAAAGAGGTGTCAAGGAAGCCATCTACACCAGGGTTGAGAAGCCGTCATTGAACAGAGGAGGGGGTCTACCCCACCACTTATCCCCCACTTACAATGCTGTCCTTTCATCACTTCCCAGGAAACTCAACAAACGTAACCTCTTGGCCTCAGGTGAAGATACCAACGATGGTCGTTCAGTCTTGGCCACAGGTAGTCCTAACGACTGTAACGACTGTCGTCACAGCAACCAGGAACACTAACGAACCAGCGGTATCGATGACCCTGGCCAACGACCCCACTGAGGTTAAATAGCTGAGTTTCCCTGCCAGTAATTATGGACTCTCATTCTGGCGTAATAATCAAGGAACGTTGCAAACGTACTATGGGCGCAGTGATATTATGCAGCATGTGAAAATAGTCCCCGTAGAATGCAACGGGGACTACTTTCAGGTGCTGCGTGATATCACTGCACCCATATCACTGATTTCGAAACGTCTATTGCGAAATGCGAATGTATTGAATGAAGTAGATGAAATTTTCTTTAAAAGCAGAACAAAATGCTCTCAGGCCCTTAATTGAAAAGGATGTGTTTGTCATACTTTCAACAGGTTTTGGTTTTAATTTACCAACTGGCCAATTGCGTGAAGATGCATTTCAGTGGCGGCGCACGTTGATATGGCCTCTCATAGTAGAAAATCAACCACTTTGCCTCAGGCAAACCTAACCTGAGGCACCTTGGCTAAAAATGGCTAAAAAAAAATATGGTTCTAGATCTAACAAGTTTGGATTATAAATCTATTAGGGTTTGATGTGGGGAAAAAGCACAGCAAAAAGCACACCTTGATAAATGCTGTCTGCAATACATACTGTAAGTCTATTTAAAACTGAAACTATCTTTGCTTATTAACAGGTGCTTCCTGGGCATCAATCCTGAAAGAGGCTCAAAGAACAAGAAGCGGACAACAATGAACCCTCATGTGAGCACCCTTTTGAGGAAACTTATTGACTTTGAGTGAGCATCATAGTTTTTTTTTTTGCAGCGGTAGTTGTCAGGCTCAGTTTTGAGTAGCCTTGTTCTTTTTGTAATTTTTCAAGACAACTTTGCACTACAAGATTTTTACACAATGCTGTTGCGTGTGGACTCATTATAATGTTTGAGACTGAGAGGAGCGCCTGACCCCTTTAAGACATTCCTTCATCGCTCTCTCCCTTGCTCTCTTATCTTGCCATGAGCACAATTTCTCTGCATTTTCTGCATTTTAAGATGGCTTTATTACATTCACACACATACACACATTACATACATTGAAAAATATTTATTTGTTAATAAATATGCCATTGGGCTAACATTGAATTTACCTCAGAGTTATTTGTTGGGGGGGGGGGTTAATTGTACAATGATTGTAAATTCACAGTAAATGGAAGCTTCATCTGCATTACTTTTACAGTAAGTTACTGGACAATTTTAGCATGACTTCCACAGTATACATTGTAAATTCACAGTAAATTATTGTCAACTTGTACATTACTTTCATTGTACACACTGTAAAAGTACAGGGCCTTGTTGTAATGATGTACAGAAAAAGATTGTAATTCCCCAGTAATGTACTGTAATATCACAGTAATTCCTTTGTCATTGAAGCTGTGAAGTTACAGTATACAGTTGTGCTTTTACAACAATGCATTGTAATATCACAGATATAAAATTACAGTAAATTGCTGTGATTATATTTCACAGTATATTGCTGTAATCCTTACTGTGAAAATTTATCCAATTATTTATTGTAAATTCACAACGAAAAATTTTGCAGTGTAGTGTTATAGATGTTAAAGGGTATAAGGGATGCGTTTGGTCAATCTGAGGGAGCTGGATGGTCAGCAAATGCTTGGTTACAAAATCAGTTAGGACCAGTGGGAGCAGTGGTGGTTCAGATTTTGGTAGCAGCCTTTGTAGTGCTATGTTTGATGTTTTGCTTCTGTACTGTGCTACTGACTTTTGCGAAAGCTATGATATTGAGATGGGTTGGAGTGGTGATGCCTGGGGAGAACACTCAGATGCCTTTGTTAACTATGGCTGATTTAGATGGAGGTGATGAAGTGGAACTAGATGAAGTAATGATGGAAAGATATCCATTTTAATGTTACCTTTCCATATATTGAGGTTTTAATTTTCATGTGTTATTTTGCAACAAGATACTGGTTGGTGTTTTCTTTTCTTCCAGAGTATATGGGGATGTACAGATGGGGATTCAAATACTCAAACAAGGACAATATGAATGAACTCTCGACAAGGATGGTGTGGAAATGTCTTGATTGCATCGACACTACACTGGAAGTCGACACTGCTGAGGAGCTGCAGTGGAATACCTTCCTATGTCTGCTTATAGATATGAATACATATTTGAATGAATAATACTTAATTAACTATCATATTATTTTTGTGTTAACTGTGTAAAGACTTATACTTTCAGTTATGGGGTTAATATATAGGGACCTCAGGTTTTTTCTTTTTTTCTTGATGTTTAGGGATATAGGGTCTAGACAGGGAAAGGTCCGTTGGAGGGTCCAATGGGTTGACTAGCCTGAATTCGGACATGGTTTTGATTTTATTTCATTTCCTGAGGTTTTCACATGTATTGGCTAAACCATATCTCTGCATAGACTGATAAAGATGTCTTTGATTAATTGAACTGGAGTACCATGCGTGGCCGCCTAAGACAGAGGGGCCGTGAGAAAATTTTCCTGTATAGATTGTCTTGAAGGGCATTTTGGAATGAAGGCTGGCTGACAGGTTTTTCATTCTCACACTCCATACAGTTGATATATTGTTAAAAATGAATGCAAGAAGCATGTGTTGGAGAAATTGTTCTCTTTTTGTTTTTTTCGAGACTTAAGTAGTCTCGCAGGGTGGAATATGTGGTGTCCAATATATGTGCATTTGACTCATAACAGTTTAAAATAGCACTATAGCAGCAGGACAGAGGGTCAGTGACCTCCTAAGGGGAGAGCAGTGATTGGTGGTTATGTAGGGACTGAACCCTTCTATAGAATTTGACCTCTAACCCCTTGTTTTGTTACCTCTGAATAGTACTGTACCCTTCTATGGGTTGGAGCTTTATTTTGCAGACTCAAAGCCTTCTATGGTACCTAACAGATACCTAAACATAGCTATGTTTGATGTACAGAAAGACAGAGTGGCCATCATCATCACATCATCGCAGCATTATTGTTCGGACAACACATGCGTAAGCACATAAACTGGAGAAAAGGGAAACGCTGACTCACATGGCAGAAGGAGTTAACGTTTGAACTGGATACTATTGTGAATCGAAATATTACCTTTGATTAGGGCTGCATGCTTTGGAGAAAAAGTCATATTGTGAGTATTGGGGACAATATTGCGATTGCGTTTAGATTATAATGAAATAAATGGTTCTATGAGTCTACTTACATGATTATCAAGGATAAGTTATCAGCCGATATTGGGCATATTTTCATTGTCGGAATCATATTGGGAAATAAACTTTTTGGCATAATAGTTTAACCCATAAGAATCAAATAATGCTCTGCAGCTCTAGACAGCTCTATTGCAATATGGCACCAGTCTTTCCTCCTGTCCTCCTCCTCTTACTCTCTGTGATCACTGCGGGTAACAATGTGGTGGAAGAATGTATAGTAGTCAGAAGAGGAAAGTCTTTAGTCTACTCTTTAATGTGGAGATGGTGTCTGTGATGTGAATTATTTTGGAGCATTATAGCCTAAATTGTTATCATTAATTACTAGAGCAATGGTGGTCTACAGTGTCATCATTTAATGTGTTACTTTATAGTGTAAAGTTAGGATCTCAGTAGCACGTGTGTGTGTGTGTACAGGAAGTTGTTGTAACTTCAGTGTACATGCTCACATCTGGACCAAACTGTACATGTAGGATGAGAGTCCCGCCCTGAACACATGTACATGCTGATATTCACCCACAGTCATAGCGCCACCTGCTGGCAACAGAAAGTGACCTTTA
>NC_060157.1:30802839-30803557 GCF_021292245.1 Micropterus dolomieu | reverse complement strand
CTTTTGTACTACTAGCTGAAATAATGTATAATGAGTGTTAAACAAGCTTTGCTGTACTTTCCAAAATGACTTATTTATGAGTAACATCACTAAACAATAAGAGACAAAAAACACATTAAATTTTACATTAAACATACAGATAACAAAAGCAACAAAAATGCATCTGTAAGGCCAGACGCAAACACTAATCTCAGTTTGGTCCGTGACTCTCTAACTTAAAGCCGCTATGACCGTGCCCCACCCACCCTGCACCTGATGTCCAGAAACCAGAAGCCAGAAACCCTCCAGCAATATTATCCACTTATGTTCCGACAAAAAAGAAGACGACTAAATGTCTGTTTGACAGTCAAAGATGGAACATTTAGTGGATTCATCTCTGAGAAATCTGGCGATAATGGGTCTTGCTGGCGAGGGATGTTCCGGACCTGAGCTCTTGCGCAATCCTCCAATCCTGTGCGCTCTGTCAATTTCCAGTCCTCCGGGGGAATCAAGGTTCAGGATCTCCGGTAAGCATTTTATGAGGAATGACATGGTGTTACCGTCCTCGCAGCCCTCAGGAAACCCGATGAACCGTAAATTATTTCTACGCTCCCGATTCTCAATGTCGTCTAGTTTTTGGTGGAGGGCTTCCACCTCAGTAACTGTGGCTGGAGGATTCGCCTGCTGTCTCTCGTTAGCCTCCTCGAGGAAGCCCAAACGGCTCTCGACTTGAGAAATG
>NC_060157.1:30789417-30802739 GCF_021292245.1 Micropterus dolomieu | reverse complement strand
AACATCTTTTTCTTCTGTTCTCTACTTGTTATAGTTACACAGTATTAGGGGTGTGGGCTGTATTAAAAGTATCCTCTGTTCTCCCATGCTCTAACACACAGTAACGATGAAATGTGTGCTGTTCTCACATTCTTCCTCTGTATGTACACATAAACAACAAGGCAGGGAAATATAAAAGGAATTTATTTTATTGTTTGGGTACATTATTGTTCAGTGTACATGCTCACATCTGAAACAAACTTTACGTGCTTGATAACTCTCCCACCCCGCAGACATCTACACGTCAATACCGATTTATATTCATAGCGGCAAGTGCTATGTAGCTCCACATAGGGGACACAGGAAGTGACATATAGCACCTTCATGCGGCGTCGGAACCGCGTAGGAAATTCACAGCCGCACCGGCAGAGCTCCAGAATATGCAACTCGGCCGGCTCACGCGCGGACGCACTACAAGTGCGAGGGCCAGCCCAACGCTGCTTGCAGCTTTAATTTATGTTTTCTTTCTGTTTTTGTTGAACACCTGTGTTAATTTATGTTTTCTTTCTGTTTTTGTAGGTAGTATTAGTAAACTAGTTTGATGTATGGAAGAATTTTAGTGCAGTTGAGTGTTATTTTTAAGATTTGCTATTTGAACGTCCAATAGCAATGTAATTCAATACACAGATATACAGGAGGTTAGAAGGGTTAGAAGGGTTAAATTGCAAGCAAATATAATATCAAATATAAGTTCCACAGTACCACGGACTAAACTTTCAAAATGGACATCATACATGTTTATCGGACATTTTGCACCATTCTGAAGTGTCACATGAATGATTGTCAAAACACTGTTATGTCTGGTTACTATATTGTTACACAGAAAGTTCACTATGCACCCTGTTATTGTTTTGATACATGATGTGTGCCTTTCAACACATTAGGTGTTGTTATAATGGTTAGCTTGCTAAAGTATATATCGAAAGAACAGCTCACTGCATAAGATATTATTTGTTTCATGAGTTTAAACCATTTACAATGTATATCTCACTATATTATAGCACGTATAGTTAGTTTAATATGTTAAGCTCATTTAAAGGGAAACTCATTGAAGCGTAATAAGGATGAGTAATGGAAATCCTTGTCATTATAACTTGCTCAAACGTGTTAGCAACAGAAACTGCCCACCGCATGATTATTGATTATTTCACAACGTGTAAACACTAACTTGGGTATTTTCTTGAAGGTATGCAAGTCTGAGGAATAGGTTTCAGATCTGCAAATACAATAGGCCGCCTATTTTTAGTGGTCACAGTGTTGGTGTATAAAGTGTGAGGCTTTACAGCCTCAGAGGAGGGGGCTGTTGTGAATTATTTTGGAGCATTATAGCCTAAAGTGTTATCATTAATTACTAGAGCAATGGTGGTCTACATTGTCATCATTTAAAGTGTTATTTTATAGTGTAAAGTTAGGATCACAGTGTTAAAACCCTATAGTTCTGAGTGTGTGTGCTCCTTTCTGTATCTAACTGCCCAGGCTCAGCAGTAGCACGTGTGTGTGTGTGTGTGTGTGCAAGCTTGTGTGCTTTGGGAGCAAAGGGAGGGAGCACAGTGAGATAGTAACACAGCATTAAAAACACCTGAAAAGGAAAATGTAGAAGCAGAATTTACGAAAATTGTATTACAAAACATACATTAATATAGTCCATCACAGTAAGAATGTCCTGTCTCTAGCATGGAGCACAAACAACACCAGTTTATTCCACAAAAGTCAGGTTATGGAAGACATGGCATGATCAAGAGGAGGGCATGCAAAGGACACAGAGAGGAGGAGCAGGCAGTCAGGGACTTTCCCAGATTTAGGTGCAGTAGGAAAGACAGCCAAGAGATGATGTGAAGACAAGAAACAGAGCTATAAAAGGAGGTCCAAAAGGAGGTGAAAGTCAGTCGTTACATGGTTTTCATGTCGACTCGGGTCTCTGTTCTGGTAACAGAATGGGGCTCTATTTTGCACCAATCTTGACACACTTCGGTGGAACTTTTGTATTCTAATTGGTGTGTGTTTTTGTTGATAATAAAAATGTTGGTAAAAGTTCAAGCTTTCTTATCTGGCCCAACTTTTACAGGACATCTGCCTCCTGAACCCAAACTGGAACCTGGTTCCACAGAAGAGGAGCTTGATAGCTGAACGTTCTGGCTCCCATTCTACTTTTGGAGACTCTGGGAACCACAAGTAACCCTGCATTCTGGGAGCGCAGTGCTCTGGTGGGATAGTAAGGTACTATGAGCTCCTTAAGATAAGATCGTGCCTGACCATTAAGAGCTTTGTAGGTGGGAAGAATGATTTTAAATTCTATTATGGATTTTACAGGAAGCCAATGCAGAGAAGCTAAGACAGGAGAAATGTGATCTCTTTTCCTGGTTCCTGTCAGAACATTAAGAGTCTTAATGGACGTTTTTGAGCAGCCTGATAATAAGGAATTGCAGTAATCCAGCCTAGAAGTAAAAAGTGCATGGACTAGTTTTTCTGCATAATTTTTAGACAGGATGTTTTTGCAATATTACGTAGATGAAAAAATTTGAAATTTGCTTAATGTGAGACTTAAACGACATGTCCTGATCAAAGATATCTCCTGATAATATTGCCTAAAGGAAGCATATATAAAGTGAACAGGATTGGTCCAAGCACAGATCCTTGTGGAACTCCATGACTAACTTTGGCGTGCATGGAGGACTCATCGTTAACTTGTACTGAAATCGATCTGATAAATAGGACCAGCTTAGAGCAGTTCCTTTTAATGCTAATGAAATCTTCCAATCTCTGTAATATTATCTCTGTAATAAAGCAGCACTAAGATCTAATAAAACCAGTACAGAGAAAAGTCCTTTGTCTGATGCAATTAGGAGGTCATTAGTAATTTTCACCAGTTCTGTCTCTGTGCTAAATCCTGACTGAAAATCCTCAAATAAACTATTGCTATGTAGAAAGTCACACAGCTGTTTGGCAACTGCTTTCTCATGGATCTTAGAGAGAAATAGAAGGTTAGATATAGGTCTATAGTTAGCAAGGCTGGGCTTTTTCAGAAGAGGTTAAATTACAGCTACTTTAAAGTACTGTGGTACATAGCCTGTTGATAAAGATAGATTGATCATATCTAGCAGAGAAGTGCTGACTAAGGGTAAAACTTCTTTAAGCAGCCTAGTCGGGATGGGGTCTAAGAGGCAGCTGGATGGTTTAGATGAAGAAATTATTGAAGTTAGTTGGTAAAGATTGCGGGAAGCAAAGCAGTATATATCTGGTTTTACAGCTGTTTCTAAGGTAGGAGGGCAGGAACAATTTTTTTTCTAATAGTTAGATTTTATCATTAAAGAAGCTTATGAAATCGTTACTACTAAGAGCTATGGGAATACTTGGCTCAATAGAGCTGTGACTCTATGTCAGCTGGCTACAGTGCTGAAAAGAAACGTAGGGTTGTTCCTTTTTTCTTCTATTAATGTCGTGTAGTACACTGCTCTTCCTATATGTTTTAAGACTATCTTGCCAAATTAAACAAGACTTTTCCAGTTTGGTGGAACGCCAATTCCTCTCAAGTTTCCGTGATATTTGCTTTAATTTGTGAGTTTCAGTATTATACCATGGTGCTAACCGTCTTTGTTTTATTATTTTCTTTTTAGAGGGGCAACAGAGTCGAGTGTCATTTACAGCGAGCCTGCAGCACTATCAACAAGAAATTAAATCCTCCATTACTTTGACACTTGATAATGAATTTAGAGCTGATGGAATCACATCCTTAAATTTAGCTACAGCACTATCAGACAGACATCTGTAGTTAACCAATACAAACTCAAAAGTTATCAAACAATGGTTTTGTGGGAACACTATTAAATGTTCAATTTCAATACCATATACAACAAGGTTGAGGGTGTGATTAAAATAGTGAGTCGGTTCATGAACACTCTGAGAAAAGCCAATGGAATCTAAAAGAAAGATAAACGCAGTATCATCAGCTATCATTCTCAACGTCCACATGAATATTAAAATTCCCTACAATAATAACTTTGTCCGTTTTAAGGACTAAAGTTGACAAAAATTCTGCAAATTCAGATAAGAATTCAGAGTACAGACCAGGTGCTCGGTACACTACACACTACCTTTCCTGGCTGCTCAGGAGATGCCGGGGGACAGCTACCACAGGCTAACTCAGGCCATTCCGCACCGACTACCCGGAAATGGCTACAAATAAACTACACTTGTTACATGTATCATTACTGCTAAAGGAGGCAGAGGAATAACTAAACATGTGACACACCGAGCAGGAGAAAGTAGTACAGCGAGAGGGATGATAAGCCATCGCTAGCTGCTACGCTAAAGTCGCTAACGGCTAAGCTAAAGTACGGTAGCGCTGGCTACCAAAACTTTTGAAAACAACTATGAGATTAAACAGCAGTCACTAAAAGATGGAAAGAACTGTGAGCGCTTAGGCATAATTATTGTAAGAATAAGTGTTTAGCGGACAGTTGGCCGCTGTAATGACAAATCTAACAAATTTATCTGGTATTTAGCAGGAGCAGCACAACACGCTACCAACACACAAGACCCGGAAGCAGAAATGAGTCAACACGCTTACCGCCAGGTTATGCAGGTAACCAGGGCAACATATTTTACATTCCGTAGAAACTTTTGGCTTAATGTATTTTTGTTGCATTATTGAGATGCTTCTCGTGTTGCTTCTTTTTATTTTGGTATTCGTGTAAGATTCGTGTAAGAGGTAGAGGAGAAATCTGTTCACTGACCTTTAGTGCATTAAAACAGAAAACATATCACCCGATTCGTCCTTTAGCTTTCAAATCCGTGTCATTTCCTGCCTACCTGGCTCTAAAACATGCTGTCTATGATACAGTGACCCAGAGGAAACACTGCTGTTGAATTAATCTAATACTACATGACTGTCCACATGGAGGACCTGCAACATTGAGATTTCACACGAACTTCACATTCGAAAGAAGAGGTAATGTTAGGCTTCCTGCCTTAAAAAATTCTCTAACGTTTATTTACATGTACTATTTACTTTAATCATTGCTGATACACCAACTGTAACTAGAGACAATCAACTTTCAGATGTATTTAGAATATATTAAACAATATTGTTTACTACTGCTATTAACAATGTTAGCCCTCCTCCACTGATAAACATGGCATTGACTTTGTGGCATGTTTTAGCTGTTGTTAAAAAATATTTAGAAGTAATGAATTAGGGAGAAATGAGAGGACCTTTCACTAGAAGTGCCGCATTGTTTTAGTTCACAGGTGAAATAGCTGTGGTAGATAATGATGGTTGTGAACGCAGTCTTCTTGGGCGGCTTTCAAATTCAGAGCTGTGCAACGGAGTGATTTTATGGTGGCGCAACAGTCGAGATCCATAGAGAAATATTGCTGGAGGAAGACGAGGCCATTTTTGCTACGTGAAGGAGGAGTGGAGCAGCACTGCACAGTGTGCAGTGCAAGTGTTTAATAAACACAATGCTTTTTCTTTAATAACCAACTTAACGTTAGTCAGTTCATTAAATAAACAGTAACCAAAGATTTACAGAATGTTATTAGGTTATTAGTGAAAATAAAAGTTGCAGAATGAACTCCTTATGGCCTGATCAGACAGAAAGTGCGCTGCGGTTTTTTTATGTTGCTAGGCACAACCAAATCAGCTGTCCTGTCAGTGTAATCAAAGATTAATCTTTGATTTGCTGTTAGGTGGCTGTCACAACTCACAGGTCTGTGTCTTTTGTTGCTAAAAACATCTGCTTTAATAAAATAGACAAACGGAGAGCGCTTGCTCTGACATTGTTTGAAGGTGAGAGTAAATTTAAATGCTCTGTATTTGTATAGCGCCTTTCTAGTCTTTTTGACCACTCAAAGCGCTTTTACACTACATCCTGCACCAGTCATACACTGAGCCTAAGTGCTCAAACGGAAACTAACATTCACACTCATTCATACACAGGCGGAACAGCCTCCAGGGGCAATTCGGGGTTCAGTATCTTGCCCAAGGACACTTTGACACGCAACCAGGGGAAGCCAGGGACTGAACCGCCGACCTTCCAATTAACTGCCAACCTGCTCTACCTCCTGAGCCACAGCCGCCCCATGCAGAGGTGTACAAACACGCAGGAGACAGGGAAAGGGAGATCTGTGTGGGTACATGAGACCCTCAGAAAGTGTCCTGACAATCCAAGCAACTTTCCACTTCCGTCAACACTCTCCATTTATTTGAGTGGACAATGGTAAAAATGCGAATGAGGTCGGGCGCATTTCTGCTCAGAGTTGAAATTTTTTCAACTTCTTGCGCTCAGAGCACTCCTTCAAAAACAGCCTGCAAAATGCTTACTGCCAATTGAAAGCAATTAAAAAACGCATTCTGTCCGATCAGGGCCTTAAGATAGATTGCAATACTAACACCTTATCAAAATATCACATGTTGGTCTTCTGTTCAGCACATTTGGCATATTAAACTGGCCAGGTGATTATTAATATTAACTTCTATTTTCACTTCTACTAGGTTCATGGTCAGGATTAATCCTGACTCCAGCAAATACAGTGCCAAGGTCCACAAAAGTTGGAAAGCTGGAGGAACTATAATGCAGAAGATGTCATACATGAAAAAGTATGTCTCCTTTCCCCTTTGTGTAGAATAGTCCATGACTCCACTCCATGAATGCAAGATTTCCTTCATACCATTATAAATTGATCTACCACAGGTCTAAGAAATATCACCATGTCCTTCAACTTCATTTCTTATTCATTCATTCGTTAGCACAACAAGCTGATCGGCGTGCGAGCCAGTCACACTGGCAGTACAGCGGAGCTGGAAGACCCGCTGCAGGTTACTGGTCAGTGAATGATACAACAACAATGGAGAGACAGGTGTGTATGAGACGAGGACCATGTCTGTGTGTCGGCATTGTGCCCCTGTTGTAGGCTAACATTATGTGAATGGAAACATGAAACTAACGCACATTAAAAATCACCCAGATGCGGTGATCACGGGAATGAGGGAAAAACAAACCACAGCCCAACTCCTTTTCCCACTACTTTCAAGCCAATACTATATAATACTATATTTCATGCAGCCTTTAGATGCTTTAGAAAAACAGAACAGGATAAATAATGACTGAAGCAATTGGCATATTATATTTCGTTACCATATCTAGCCAAGGTGCACAACAAATTGTAACCACTCATACCACACAATTTGTTTGTATTTTTGATTTCACCCCTTAAGGGTTCTTAGTGCACAAATATTGTATTAATTTCATAGGTGTCATTTACACTGTGGATACTGGGGACATGACTCCATCGGTTTTTTTAAAGCATTTGTTAAATATGTTCTGAAAAATGGCTTGCAACAAGAAATGTTAAAGAAAAACAAATGAAAATACTTTGAGAAAGGTTTATTTGCACAATAACAAAACATGCAATGCAATTTAAAGATAAAAGAAAATTTGTTCAAAAAAGTTTAAGCTAAAAAAATCTGAATTTAAATAAAGACAATTCTACCAGAAATTGGTGCAGAAAATGTCTCCAGAATGCAGGAAATGTTTAGTGCTCAAAATCTTATAGGGGACCCCCAGACCCCCATTTAAAAATATATTGTGCAACATTGTTATTTCTACAGAATGCAATTTGCTTTGCTTGTTTATTATCTGTAATTTAGCTATTTCTGTTTAATACAAATATTTTCCTTTTCAGCCAACTATTGTTGCCTGTGCCTTTTATTATGGAGATGTAGGAATATATTTGCACACTGCTTGCTTTGGGGTAGCACAGGCTGCCAATACAATCTGATTATTCCTAAAGCATCTAAATAATCTTTCAATCAAGAGCATCTCTATGTACTAATAAAAGAGAAATTTTCTCGTTGGGGGCGTGGGTCTCTGAACTAGAAAAATTCTCTCTTGTTACATTTACACAGAGTTGATGCAACGGAAGCAGAGGGCCAGAAATCCAGTGCCTAGCAAGTCCCCCAGGGCAGTCAGGTAGGGGATAGAAAAGTTGTCGGGGTCTAGACTCCATCTCCACATCACACGGATGATGAGGTCAGCAAAATACAGGAGGATGGCCACCTAGGGGAGGAAGAAAACTTAAAAATATTTTCGTTATACAAAAACAAAACAGTGGCGCCACCTGCTGGCAACAGAAAGTGACCTTTTACGAAGCGGCCCCCGTGGTACGTTTCACCTACATGTATGAAATTTCTGTGGCACATGTATCATGTCCAGACGTACCAAAGAGCCTATTGGAGCAATGCCCTAAACCCAACAGAAAGTTGTCCATTTTGAATTTTATGCTAATTTTGGGATGATTTACACACTTTAACAAACTCCTCCTAGGGATTTAGTCCAACTGACTTCAGATTTTTGCTGTGCAGATTAAAAGTTGTTCAAGTTTTTTCGTGGAAAACACCCGTGACGTTGGCCTCCAAAAAAAGGATGTTGTTGTAACTTCAGTCTACATGCTTACATCTGCACCAGATTTGGGAAGCATTATAAGAGTCCCGCCCTGAACACATCCACATGCCAATATTCACTCAAAGTCATAGCGCCACCTGCTGGCAAAAGGAAATGACACGTTTTATGTTGTAATGTACTACTCCTAGCAGCTTGGACATATCAACTTCAAAACTGTGTTTCCTTCAATTAAATCATCCGTGGAGGGGCAGCGAAGTTCCATGCTTTGCCGTGAAATAGGAAGCCGTCGTAACGTAACTATACATGCTCAAATCTGTACCAAACTTTTCATGCTTGATAATTTTCCCGCCCTGAACACATCTACACGCCAATATTCATCTGTAACTGTAGCGCCAAGTGGTTTGCAGCACCACGAAGGGGACACGGGAAGTGACAATATTATAAGACCTTCGTGCAGCGTCTGAAGCGCGACACAAATTCACAGCCGCACCGGCAGAGCTACAGAATCTGCAACGTGGCCGCTTCACACCTCAACACACTACATGTGCTAGGGCCCGCCCAATGCTGCTTGCAGCTTTAATTTCTGCAGTGTGTTTCACACTTCACGTGGTGAGACCTAACATATAGATACTGGGTGCTCTATAGACAATAAAAAGGCAATACAATGAAAGGCCAGCCTAAGGTACACCTGTGTGCTGTGTGATGGAACGGCATATTTTCAAGTGGCCTTTTATTGTCGCCAGCCTAAGGCACACCTATGCAATATCCATCTTGATATGGCACAGGTGTGAGGTGGATGGACTATCTTGGCAAAGGAGAAGTGCTCACTAACACAGATGTTGACACATTTATGAACAATATTTGAGAGAAACAGGCCTTTTGTGTACATAGGGAAAGTTTAGATCTTTGAGTTCAGCTCATGATGAATGGGGGAAAAACAAAAGTGTTGTGTTTATAATTTTGTTCAGTGTAAATGACAGGAATCCACTGTTGCTACATAATGACACAAATCCCCTCTTAGGTAGTATGGAGTAACACTCACACTCCAGCATGCATGATTAAAAATGAAATGAATAATTTTTATGAAAATTATTATCTAAACTAAATATAATAATAATTTGTAGTACACTTACAAATAAGGCCTTTCTTATGTAAGAAAACACAAAATGATGTGTTAAGTGTCCAAATAACTCTATATCAAGTCTTTCTAACTCATAATATGTTCTTCATTCTAAAGTGAAGTCTTTTTCATAACTAACTAAACATTTACATTTACTCATTTGGCAGACGCTTTTATCCAAAGCGACTTATATTTGAGGAACAACATACATACATTAATAGAGCATAAAATACAGCACGACAATAAAAACAACTGACAATACATATTAATTAAAGCAGCAATAAATACTAGTAAGCACTAATGGCACATATCGCATCAATGGGGTAAATACTTAGGGAAAGAAGTTAGAGTTAATAAAAAGTCCAATCAATACAAGATAATTGTAGGCGATAGAAGAAGACGAGCACAGGAAGTACATGTTAGATGTTAGGAGTTAGAGGTGTTATAAGAGGAAGTGTTCTCGGAAGAGATGAGTTTTCAAGAGCTTCTTGAAATTAGAGAGGGACGCCTCTGCTCTGATGGCATGTGGTAGCTTGTTCCACCATTGTGGTGTCACAGCCGGGACTGGGATTGCTTTCTGTGAAGGGATGGCAGAGCCAGGCGGCGTTCGTTGGAGGAGTCTAGTGGCTGAGAAGGAACATAAACTTTTATTATGGAGCTTAGGTAGATGGGTGCAGACCCAGTAGTCACTCTGTGTGCAAGCATTAGTGACTTGAATCTGATTCTGGAGGCCATGGGTAGCCAGTGGAGGTCACACAGCAATGGAGTGACATGCGTCCTTTTGGGCTGATCAAAAACCCAGACGCGCTGCTGTGTTCTAAACCATTTGTAGGGGTTTCACCACACAAGCTGGAAGACCTGCTAGGAGGGCATAGCAATAGTCAAGGCGAGATTTAACCATGGCCTGTACCAGAAGCTGGGTGGCATATTGAGTAAGGGAGGGCCTGATTTTTCTGATGTTGTATAGAGCAAAGCGGCACGACCGAGAGACATCAGCAACATGGTCTGAAAAGGAGATCTGGTCATCAGTCATGACACACATGTTTCTCACCACTGGGGCGGCTGTGGCTCAGGAGGTAGAGCGGTTTGGCCGTTAATCGGAAGGTCGGCGGTTCAATCCCTGGTTGCGTGTCGAAGTGTCCTTGGGCAAGGTACTGAACCCCGAATTGCCCCTGGCGGCTATTCCGCCAGTGTATGAGTGAGTGTGAATGTTAGTTTCCGTTTGAGCACTTAGGCTCAGTGTATGAATGTGTGTGACTGGTGAATGCAGATGTAGTGTAAAAGTGCTTTGAGTGGTCGAAAAGACTACAAAGGCGCTATACAAGTACGGAGCATTTACATTTACCACCCTGGTTGGAGTGATGGTTGAGGAGACAATTTGTAGTTTGATGTTATGGTGGATAGATTGCTTGGCTGGAATGAGTTCAGTCTTAGAGAGGTTTAGTTGAAGATGGGAAGCCTTCATCCATGCAGATATGTCCGAGAGACAGCCAGTGATCCGTGCCGAGACGGTGGGATCGTCTGGCGGGAAGGATAGATAGAGTTGCATATCGCACACCACTATATTGAGTAACGTTGTGGCTGTTGGAAGGGCTGTGTGAGATTATCGTATGTAATAGGACACCTGAGAGAGAAAGGTACTTCTTATATATATATATTTTAGTTGAGGATCTGATGCCTCCACGTCTGCTACTCAAAGCTGTAAGTAATGTTACTAGGACAGCTACAGGAAATTTGACAGCTGATATAAAATTGTCTGTCTTATGAGGACAACACAACAACATTTAAAGACTGTCTCCCTTGTTCCATTTTTCCCAGTTATGTGACATAATAGTGCTGTCAACATTAAAACACTGAGGCATCTTTTAGAAGAGCATCTCAAAAAATTTGAATACTGAGTTCATTGTGAGCACCAGAACCAGACTGGGATTACAGGCTTCAGAAACCTTTGCAGCTGTTTTGAGTTAATTAGATGATTAGAGAGCTCTTCTCCATTTTAGATTTCTGTATAATTTATAATACAGAAATGTATTTATTCTAAAATGTTTATATATTTTGAGATACTTGAGTTTTTATTTCCATGAGCTGTAAACCTAATCATCAAGATGAAAACAAAAAGGGTTTGAAATACTTCACTTTGTGTTATGAATTTAGAATATATCAAAGATTCACTTTTTGAACAGAATTACGTTCACCACAATATTCTATTTATTAAAGACTAGAGCCCAACCGATATATTGGCCGGCCGATATTATCGGACGATATGAGCTAATTGCATTTAATTGGCATCTGCCATTTATAACAGCAGATATATGATTATTAAAAAAGAAACCTAGTGTCAGATCTTTCACTTATGTCATGGGTGTTGCATAGTTTGCCCACCAGAGGGCGACCAGCTGCAGCTCCCCTGTTAACTACACTGCCTCACCACAAAAACCACAGAAGAAAACAATAAGCTGACCGGAGTTTACCGGAGCTTACATGCAGCATTTAGAAATATGCAGAGGGCTGTGTGAGCGGTGAGTTGGTGTTTTGTCAAGTTAATTACATGACTTTAATAATTATAATAAAAACAGACCAAGTCACTTCTCCTCTCCTGAAAACATTCATGACTTGCTAACCCTCCCATTTTTCACTACCATCTCCTGGCTTCCTACCAGCTCACAGCAGTTTAATGTTACGGTAGTTGGGTGTTGAAAGTTACGCTGCTGGACAGACGTAACTGTACATTTATTTCAAACAGTGTGGCAGTTCTAGCGAACGGTCCACATTTGTCCCTAGTTCATCACTTCTAAATATTCTCTAAAATCATGTAACGTTACAGCAGCTAACGCTGCCCATTGCTAAATTAGCCACAAAGCTAACGCCGTGTGTATCAGTGGAGGAGCGCTAACATTAATGAGCCGTTAAACTGTAGTTGTTGATGTATTCTAAATATATCTGTGAGCCGCCTGTCTGCAGTTAGTCGGCATGTCTGAAATGATTAAACCAGAGCGGATATGTAATGTAAATAAACGTGAGGTGAACAAGAATCTTTCACGGCTTCCTGTAGCTCCTCTTTTTGTGACATAGATGTAAAACGCTGTAGTCAGAGCCGTAACGGCTCTGGTTGTAGTTATAACGTTGCTTAAATGAAATCTCAAACTTGCAGGTCCTCGTTTTAGACATTCCTGTAGTATTAGATGCATTCAACAGCAACTCACTGTATCCTAGACGGCATGATTTATACCGATGGTGGTTAAATGGTTTCACGTAGCTTTGGTTATAATTAAAGAGTGCTGGTAAAGGGATGAGATAAACTTTGTCATTTCACCTGGTATTTCAATACGCAGAGAAACGAAAAGTTGTTTCTCATCAGCTACTTTTGTAGTACATTTAAAAGGACAATAAGAAATTAAAGCTGCAAGCAGCGTTGGGCGGGCCCTCGCACTTGTAGCGCGTCCGCGTGTGAACCGGCCGAGTTGCATATTCTGGAGCTCTGCCGGTGCGGCTGTGAATTTCCTACGCGGTTCCGACGCCGCATGAAGGTGCTATATGTCACTTCCTGTGTCCCCTATGTGGAGCTACATAGCACTTGCCGCTATGAATATAAATCGGTATTGGCGTGTAGATGTCTGCGTGGTGGGAGAGTTATCAAGCACGTAAAGTTTGTTTCAGATGTGAGCATGTACACTGAACAATAATGTACCCAAACAATAAAATAAATTCCTTTTATATTTCCCTGCCTTGTTGTTTATGTGTACATACAGAGGAAGAATGTG
>NC_060157.1:30783139-30789317 GCF_021292245.1 Micropterus dolomieu | reverse complement strand
CTTCCTGTTTCATGGCGAATCATCGACGCCACGGACACGCCCATTGACGAAAACTCGCAAATAGCACAACTTTTCATCGTCAATGCCTTTAGAAGGCACAGCAGAAATTTGACGTCGATCCGACTAAATCCCTAGGAGGAGTTCGTTAAAGTACGAAGTGTGTAAATCATCCAAAAATGGCCATAAAATTCAAAATGGCCGACTTCCTGTTGACTTTAGGCTATGGGTTCTTGAGGCTTTTTTGTGCGTCTTGACATGATACATGTCCCCAGAAAATTTCGTAGATGTAGGTTGAACGTGAACGAGGGGCTAATTTTTTCCAATTTTCTAGGTGGCGCTAGCGAGTCATTTTGCAACGCTCATGTGCGAAACTTGTAGAATACGAAATTTTTCACCGGTTCTGACATGTTTGCAAATTTTGGTGAGTTTTCGAGTATGTTTAGGCCATGTCATTTGGGCCTACTTTGCAGAAAAAAAATATAATCCGAGCAAATTCAATAGGGACCTCACACGGTCGTGCTCGGGCCCTAATAAATAACCCAGTTAAAATATAACCTAAAAACACATTCCTAAAAATAGAGATAAAAAATACAAAAAAAAAACAACAATCAGTACAATTTAATACACTCTAAGCAGCCAAAACTCACAACAATGTTTTATACTGTAGTCCTTTTGTTTAATTTTAAAGTTTACTTTACTGTCTAGGCGACGGGGCTGTAGGTGTGTGTGTGCGCGTGTGTGCATTGTGGGGGATATGTGATCAGGATGGGAAGTGGCAACAGTCCATTTGTGATTCTCACGGCTTGTGGAAAAAAAATGTTCAGCATCCTGCTTGATCTGCAGCTGATGCTTCTGTATGTCCTACCAGATGGCAGGAGGGAGAAGATGTGATGAGATGGGTGGTATAAGTCCTTAATGATGGAGATGGCTCTGTAAATGCAGCGTTGCTGGTAGATCTCACTTAGGTAGGGGAGTGGAACACCAATGATCTTGCTGGCTGTCTTCACGCCCCTGTTCTTTTTCATGGGCCATACAGCTTCCAAACCAGGAAGTGAGACTATGAGTCAGGATGGTTTCAATGGCGCCCTGGTAAAAGGTAGTGAGGTGTACAGATGGGAGACATGCTTTCCTGAGTCTCTTTTGATGACGGCTAGGTCAGTTTGTTGGCTAAGTGTACTCCCAGGAACTTAAGACTGCCTACCCTCTCCACAGCAGCTCCGTCAATATACAGCGGTGTGTGCTGGTGTTTGCTAGCCCTCCTAAAATCAATCACCATCTCCTTAGTCTTGTCAACGTTAGGATTAGGTTCTGTGATTTGGCCCATGCTGTAAGCATCTCCACCTCCCTCTTATATGCCGACTCATTATTGTCCCTGATGAGTCCCACCACTGTTGGGGATGTGGTTGTTGCTGAGTCTGGCAATGCAGTCGTGGGTGTACAGGCTGAACAGTAGGGGGCTCACAACACATCCTTGAGGTGAACCTTCACTCCAGCTGCAGACAAATGAAATACTTGGTAACTGGACGATGTGAGGGGAGTTTGTGTCCGGGAGGAGTTTTTTTTGCCTCAAAGTGTGCATAAAAGTTGTTCAGTTCATCTGGTAAAGAGGGGTCATTCTGGCATATCTGCATGGGAGGGGGTTTGTAGTCAGTGATGTTATGAAATCCCTGCCACAAACGGCGTGTCTTTGTCATTTGTGAAGTGGCTGTTGAGTTTTTCCGCATACAGCCTTTTTTGCTTCCCTGATCCCCTGAGACAGATTCCTCCTCGCCTCCTGATGGTTTTTACCACACGTCACATTCTCTATGCAATTATTAATGTAGCCGATGACCGACTCTGTGTATTCATGAAGGTCAATGATACCGTAACATGTTGCAGCCTCCCTGAAGATTTCCCACTGTGTGGTTTCAAAACCTGTAGTGCTGCAGTGGCCTCTTGTGGCCACGTTCTAACTTCCCTGACCACTGGGTTTTCCTGTTTTACCTTAGGTCTTTATGCTGGTGTATGCATAATGGCCTGGTGGTCAGAATTTCCAATATGGGGGAGAGGGGCTGCTTTACAGTATATGAGTCTTTAATGTTTGTGTACACCAAGTCCAGTGTGTTTTTTTCCCTGGTTGCAATTCACATGCTGGTGAAGTTTAGGCAGAGCAGATGTGAGGCGTGCCTGGTTGAAATCACCAGCTACTATAAAGAAAGCATCAGGATGCACACTGATGTTGTTGTAGAGCTCTGTCATGGCTTCCTTCACATCCGCCCTTGGCGGGACATAGACAGCTGTTATGACTGCCGTTAGCTCCCTAGGTACATAGAAAGGTCGGCATTTCACAGTCATAAGCTCTATGTTGGCTGAACAGTGAGAGGAAACCACCACGGCGTCCTGACACCACGATCTGTTGGTGTACACAACCAGACCGCCCCCTCTCAGCTTCCCAGCAAGCGAGGCTACTCTGTCAGCTCTGTGTAGCAATAGACCCTCCAGCTGGATCGTCTCATCCATTTGCCAGAATGAGTGTAGGTAGTGCTGGCTTGTGTGGGTTAGCTATTAGCCTAGCATGAAGTCCTCCGCGCTTGCCATGTTCCGGGTTCTATCACACCGCTTACGGTGGCTTCTCACCGGTAAAAATCCCGGTGTCGCTGCGGTCTTCCTTGGGTCTCTGCGGCGTAGGAGTCCCATCTCAACTAGTATGCTCACCAAGTGCTTGTTACTTCCAGAGGCATTGTTACGGATATCTAGCAGAAACTGTCGCTCATACTGTCGCACATTCACACGCTGTCCTTTCACACACTTTGCTCTGCCATCCCGCAACCCTTCATTAACACCTAAGAGCACCACATTTTCCCTAAAAGATGCCGCCGCAAACTTCGGTCGCACCGCCATGTTGGCCATCATCATTGGCCATAGATGTGAACTGCTACATTGAAATTATGCTGGATTATGGGTAAAGTGAAATACACATGCTTATTCTCTCTCACTAAAATATTGTCCATATTTGTGTTATAGGTCCATTTAAAAAAACATATGGTTTATGGTTCACATTGTAATAAATTCTATATATATTAGCACTCCCTGTTTTTACTACTTACTGAAAAGCTAATCGTATACCACAGATAAAACATGAAACATTAAAGCTGAACTCTTGCTAAAGAACATCAGTTTAGTATAAGTTAAAAAGTGAAAATACTCCCAACATGTTTCACATGAAATGTTGAAAAGTAATTATGCTGTGTATTTGTGTGTGTGCAGGAGTATTTTTGCTTTCTACCTTATACTTTAAAATAAATAAGAAGCCATACTCCCAGTAACCATAGACTGTATAACGGTATAAGTCTAAACACACAATAATGTGGGCACATCCAAACCCTCCTGTGGGTAAGTGCTGAAATAAAGAATGACCTGCACAGAGTAATTCTGAATCCCACTAGGTGGGAGTTTTATTTTAACATTTTTAGACCCAGGTCCGCCTCTTCATATAAATTATATCTGTGACAAGCTCGACTTCTCTACATCTATCATTTTAAACTACAATCAAGGTATTAGGTTTTACGGGAAAAATGCTGTGATTAATGCATTCATCTACTCATGCCAACATAAGACTCAACAACCTTACCAAGCCAAATACCAGACAAGCAACCATTTTATCATTACACTCTGTCTGCTCCTCTCTGGTGATGTTCATCAGTGCCTTGGTCCAAATTCAAACTTTGTGGACAGAGCAAAGTGGCCTAGTGTAAATGAGCCTGGGCTAACAACCGCATCTGATGTCCAAGTTCAACCAGTTGAGGAATGCAGAGACCTCGCTGGTGGGCACAGTGTCTCTGCCCGCTTCTGTTGTCTGGACCACATCGGCCAGCGGCATTGCCCCGCCCAAATACTAGATCTCTGCTTTCAAGTGTGTTGAATTCGGCGAAGTGTGAGTACTCTAACGCACAAAATGGAAGTAATGCCTGTTCATCAAACTAAACGGAGACCTTGCACCCGTGGAGAACAAATCCACCCAGGGAACACACATTGTAATTGTAAAGACATCCATGGACCTACTCCTGTAAACCCTGTCTTTAAAAAACGTCGCAGATTTAAACTTTTTAAAACTGTTAATCATTCTAGAGTCATCTGGGATCCCCGAAAAAAAACCAGGGGACTATTATGAGGGCACTTGAATATCCGTAGTGTAATTTCTAAAACTGAACAAGTTAAACATTTGCTATGTGACTCCAATCTAGACTTTTTGTGACTTTCAGAAACATGGTTACATAAAAACTCACCATCGGCAGCCTTGAATGTATAATGAATGACTATACCGGATATAATTTATTTAGACGGGATAAGGTTAAGGGAAGAGGTTGTGGAGTCATGGTTTACCTGAAGAATAATGTTCACTGTAGCCAAATTCAACTATCTAATGTTAATCTGGAAAGTATTGGACTATCACTCTCTCTTCTCAAATGTCTTTTGTTCAGGTTTTACAATGTCGTTCACCTTCTTCTAACAATACCTTCTATGATGAATTTAAAAGGTTACTCAAAGAATGTAATTCAAAAAAAGAAGTCTTACTCTTAGGTGATTTAAACATAAATTGGGATGACAAGAGAAATAGGAATTATCTCATTACTGGATTAACTAATTGTATTCACAAGGAAGCTTACAAATAATAGATTTAGGACAAATAAATGTCATTCTAAATATAAATAAGCCCTTATTTGTATGTGGGGACTTCAATATTGACCTTTTGAACTCAAACAACCATAAACCTACCTGTGAATTTGTTGATAGGATGTATAGTATGTCGTTATTTCCATCCATCACAAAGCCTAGCAGGATTACCTCTCACAGTGCAACTTTAATTGATAACATCTTTACTAACAACCTTTTAAGCAAAACAGTTAATGGTCTATTGATCTGTGATATCACTGACCACTTACCAGTCTTTACTATATATGACTGTAATGTTTCTAAACATATTAAAACTTGCAATGTGAACTATAGACGAGTACGAACTGAGGAAGCTATTAATGTATTTAATGAAGAATTAAGGTTACAAGATTGGAATACTATTTATGGAGAGATGCAGACTGAAGTGGCGTACAATAATTTTATAGAAATATTCACTTCCTTGTACAATAAGCACTGTCCCATCAGAGTATTTAGTAAACCGAAAAGAAATCTAAAATGCCCTTGGATTTCCAAAGGCCTTCAGAATTCATGTAAGAAAAAAAATAACCTCTATAAATTGTTTGTTAAATCAAAAACCAAAGAAGCCGAGGACAGATACAAGCTGTACAAAAATAAATTGACAGCTATAATGAGAATGGCGAAAAAACATTACTATGAAAAACTATTAATTGCTAATAAATCTAACAAAAAAAGAACCTGGGCAGTATTAAATAGTGTCATTAAGCAAGGATCGAATATAACGGATTATCCGGATTATTTTGCTGACTCTAATGGAGAAAACAATGACATGAATAAATTAGTAAATGATTTCAATAATTTCTTTGTAAATGTTGGTCCTGATTTAGCAGCTAAAATTCCTAACCAAGAATTGAAGTTGAACACTGAAAGAAATGATTGTTCTATTTTTCTCTCTCCTGTCAGTGAGTGTGAAATAATGAATATTGTTCAAAAATCCAAAAACAAGTTATCTACAGACTGTCACTCCATCGATATGGTACTAATAAAAAAGACAATTAAAAGTATCTTAAAGCCTCTAACACATATCTGTAACCTGTCGCTTAAAAACGGCTGTGTGCCAAGAAAAATGAAAATTGCTAAGGTCATACCTTTGTTCAAAAATGGAAATAGGAATCACTTTACTAATTACAGACCCATTTCTCTCCTTCCCCAGTTTTCAAAAATCCTTGAAAAGGTTTTTGACAAACGGTTAGAAATTTTTACAGATAAGCATAAGATAATTAATGAAGGACAATATGGGTTCAGACCCAACAGATCAACTTCGATGGCCATAATTGACGCTACAGAAGAAATATCGAAGGCTCTAACAAACAAAAAACTTGCAATAGGAATTTTATAGATCTTAAAAAAGCTTTTGATACCATTAATCATGATATATTACTTAAGAAATTAGAACGATATGGAATACGGGGGGTTGCTGGGAAATGGGTGAAAAGTTATTTGAGCGACAGAGTACAGTTTGTCCAAATGGGTGAGCTCTCTTCTG
>NC_060157.1:30774353-30783039 GCF_021292245.1 Micropterus dolomieu | reverse complement strand
ATGTTTTCTCATAAGGAGCAGTCGTACAGTTTGAGAGGTTTTGGAAACTTTGCGGTACCAATGGCGAGTTCCACCAGGAGGAGTTATTCTATGTCTGTTTGTGGGGTTACTTTGTGGAATAATCTGGGGCTTGAATTAAAGCAGTGTCAAGGCATTCACAATTTCAAACGTCTTTACAAACGAAAGGTCTGGTTCCATTACAATGACAATGAGGTTTGATTGTATTCATGTTGTGCAGATTGTTGGATTAGTTGTTATTTATTTACCCTTGTGGTATTTCGTCTACCATTGTTGGTAGTTGTTCGTCACTATGTACTTTTGTGGTATTCCATTTACCATTGTTGGTATTTGATTATCATTGTTACCTGTGGAAATATTTGTCTATTATTAGTATGTATGGTATGAATGTGTGGTTTTGACTTGGGCATCCACTGTTTCTAAATGAGTTATTATTACTATTATTATTATTATTATTACTATTATTATTATTTTATTTATTAATATATTTTTTTCTTTGAGATTATTGATGAAGGAAGCAGTTATTTTTTGTATGTATAAATTCTTTGATAGACTAGGGTGGGGTTTAATAAGTTTTACTTCTTCCCACTCTATTTCAAGCATAAGTGTATAAGTTATTATTATTGTGTATCTTTTCTGTTGTCACACTATTTTGCTTGAAAGAAATAAATAAATAAATAAATAAATAAATTCTCAGCATCCTAGAATTCCTAAAGGTGAACTTCAGAATTTTCAAATGGCTATTAATAAAACAAACTGGAATGAATTTATAAGTGGGAGGAATGTAGAGGAAGAATTCAGAGTATAGCACAAAAGTTCACTAAGACATCCCAAGGTAAGAATAATAATAAAAAGAACTGTCTACCATGGTTGAGTACAGACTTACTGAAACTGATAAAGGAGCGAGATCATGCACTAAAACACTTTCTGAAGTTTAAATTGCAAACTGATAGACAAACGTTTATAATGTTACACAACAGGGTTACTCGGAAACTAACAAAGGCTAGCAAACTTTTTTATTAGTATTATTCATGAGTCTAGAGGTAATACTAAACAAATCTGGGAGCATATTAAGAAATTAATTGGTGTAAATAACAGTGGATCATCAAAGCAACTACAGTTAAAGCTAAATGGTAAAATATCTGAGGATCCCCTTCAAATGGCTGTGTCACCAATTTTAAAGCAGGAGATCCCCAGATTATCAGTAACTACAGACCTATCAGTATTCTGCCTGTTGTATCCAAGGTGATGGAGAAGTGGGTTTCAGAGTTGATACAGTAGTCTTTTATTTGAACAACAGTGAGTTTAGCCTGCATCCTATGCAATTTGGTTTTAGAGCTCACCATCAACAGAGACTGCTACCCTTTTCCTTCTGGAAAACATTAAATCCATGATATACGGGTGGTACTGTGGGGGCAATTTTTCTAGACCTTAAAAAGGCTTTTGACACTGAATCATGGAACACTTATTAACAATGTAACTTCTTTAATTTTTTTCCAATGATACCACTAAGTGGATTGATTCATATCTAAAGGGAAGAACACATCATGTCAAGGTTCAAAATCATAAATCCACTGCTTGGGCCACTGTTGTTCAGTTAATGATTTGCCCCTGGTTTGTCCCGATGTAGAAATCCAGTCATATGCTGATGATGCTGTTATTTATGTACACAGCAGCTTCAAAACTGACCAGTGCAATGAATTATATTACAACATGGCTTGACAGATCATGTCTTACGTTAAATGTTTGTAAAATGTTTATCACGTTCTTTTCAAAGCGACCATGTAGCACTCCAGACCCAGACCTAATAATATCAGTTGAAAATTTGCAAGTTGTGACTTAAGTATCTGGGTGTCTGGATTGATTTGAATCTCTCTTTTAGAACTCATGTAAAAAGTATGTGCAAACAAGTTAGATTTAATTTAAGTAACTTTAGATTTGTTAGGCAATCACTCAGCTTTGAAACTCTGATGAACTGTACCACCTTTTTTTGGCAAATTCCACTCCACCAACAAACTCAGCTACCTGTTAAATATTGTTAACACATAAATAAAATACAGGAATTTCACTCACCAACTGGAACACGAACTTCCTGGAGGTTTTCTCTCCAATAAATCACACAGCCTGCCATTATTCATCCGATATCTGCTTGTAGAAATGTCCAAATGGCTCCAACAGGCTGAGCCTCAGAGCTTCTTGTAGTAGCTGAGTGAGGCTAACAGACGGCAGTCACTCGGCTAGCAGTGACAGGGGTCATAGACGCCTGCCACTCAAAGCGGGCACGTCCCTAATAATGCAGAACTTTCAGACTTAATGTAATTTAAACAGGTGAGTTATAAAAAAATTCACCCCCCTCACAGTTGTCATGAAGGGCAAAATTAGCAAAATACACTAAAGCCATCTTTTTTACCAGGCTGTTAACATGTTTTATTCTGCTGTAAAGTTGGGCATTTTAATGTGGGGGTCAATGGGGATTGACTCCCTTTTGGAGCCAGCCTCAAGTGGCCACTCGATGAATTGCAGGCTTTTGGTCTTCCGGGAAAGCTTCACCCCGGAGACCGGAAGCTTACCGTTTGGTAATGCGTTACTGCCCAACACTGATTATAATGCTAGTTAGCTACTTTGTTCAGTTGAAATTATATTATGTTATACTGGAAGAGTAATTATGGTATACTGGTAGAGCTAAAAGAAACAGTTTAAGCCAAAGTTTTATTTTAAATTTATTTTAAGGAGAAATGAATTTCAGCAATATATATATACATGTATGCCCGTTTGTCTATGATATTTAAAATATTGGTAAGCATAAGAGATGTCCCCACTAGTTAGTTAAATTATAAATCCATTAGATAAGTGGCATAAATATAAACATTAATACACGTCGCCATTGAAAGTTGGGGTCTCCGTAGTTGTGCAGAAGTCGACTATTCTGTTAATCTAGTATCTGGTGTTAACATAAGCACAGAACAAAAAGAATTACAGTCAGTTTAACAGTCCTATAATGTCAAATAAAATGTTAAGCAGTATATGCATATAAGGTATTATTAGGATGACAGGATGACTTAAACTGCGTTATGTACTGTTTTTATTCACTGACAATAAGTAATTGAAGTAGGTCAGTGTAATTTCTATCAGAATAGAGTGACCTAAATTGTCCAGATTAATATTTGGAAATTAATAATGTGCTTGTGGTCACCTTGAATTTGTATGACTATGCATGCTTGGCTGACATTCCCTTTACAGGTCAGAAGGTACATTTTGTAATAAAAAAATAGGGATTACACACAGGGATTACTTTAAGCACAAAGTTTCCATGAAACGGAAAGCGGAGTGCTATTTGGTTGCGTTTCCTGTAAAAACACACAGCTAGTGAGGGATTTGTCGCAGATATTGATTGGCGTGTAGCCAGTAGTTGAATGTGGTTACACCCCCACGCCGGCATGCAGACTCTGTGCAGAATGATTCCAGCTCCCAGTGAGTGAACACGGCAGCCGGAGGCCAGTTTGAGCACTGGGAATACAGTAGGTGGTTTTCTTGCTGGTGTGGCTCTTGTCACCCCACGGCTCGCCCGGCGGCGCTCCCCGCAATTATTCCCTACCAGGTCCCCCCGCTCCTGGCCTGAAACCTCCAGTGCTTGAGTAAACCTTGAGTAAACCTAAACACACTCGGGTGTTCCGAGTTCCCAGTATGGGCAGAGTAAGCTAATTTGACCAGTAGCTGCAGGCTAACTGAGCTAATTAGATAATGGCAGCTAGTTAAAAACAGTTAGCTGACTTGCTACAGCAACAAGTAAAGCTATCTGTCCACCAGGGAACTTGTAAATCACAGAGTTGAGGAAGAGCAGCACATCACAGAGAATACCAGATAATATTTTCCACCAAATATGATCCAGTTTCAGCAAAATCAGTGAATAAATGTGTGCTTTCGTATAGTAATTAGTGGTGCACGGTCCCAGAAACACTATTTTTCAGCAGCGTCATAAAAATAAAGAAAGCTTTTCAATTGTCACTAAATTAGTACAGGCCCCCCAGTGCAGGATGATTCATCAACATGGTTCAAAATATTTTTCGGGAAATTACACAGTAAAATGTCTTCAAGAATACCTTCAAAATAAATTTTTTTGTCATTGATGGACCAGATCTTGCCATGATGTAAAGGTCTAGTGCAAGGCATATGATATAAAAACATTTAAGCCTAAACATCATAAACACAACATAAACACATTTTGATTTCATGGGAATGGTATATTTTATAGCCTAATTGTATGTTTCTCTAAAAATACACAGACAAATAGCAGGCAATGCATCTTTGATACTCTCTTGTCTTTATTTGCGTATTTGGTATTGAAGTAACCCAAAAGTAACTAAAAGTAATCAGGTTACATTACTTTTATTTTGTGATACTTGGATTACGTTACTGATTCCATTTTTAACAAGTAATTAGTAATTGTATCGGATTACATTTTTAAAGTAACCCTTCCAACCCTGATTATAACTAGAAAAGAGCCAATGGGCTACTAATATGCATGGTGATATATGTTTCTTAATGTAAAGTGTTACCCAAATTTCTTTTACAGTGGACTTTGTAAGGTGAGTCCATACTCTTGCAGACTTATCCTTTGTAATGCAGACAAACTGATGATTCCCACTAACTCTTTAAAAGAGAGACGTTTTTCTGCAATGCAAATCAATAAATAAAATACAGATTTAGGACACGGTCACGTATTATTACTGGAAACTAAACCATTAAAAGGTATAGTAAAAGTATATTAATAAATTCAAATGAAAAGAGAGATCTTGCAGCTGACCTTTTAATTCATTTCATTTTTCTTTTTTCGGCTTTTAATAAACTCATTCTGCAGCCTTCTGGGTAGCACATCATTTTAGTAGTCTGAAGCTTGAATATAGCTGAGAAATTCCCGAAAACTCAGCCTTTCTATTTTGTTGCAAAAAACTTAACCCAAGAGACTATTTAGTTGAGTTTTCTCATACGTATGATTAATTTTGCTTACTGTATTTCTTTCAATACAAGTTGGAGTGTGAGTATTGCCCCATGCTATGTAAGAGGGAGCTTGTGTCATTATGTACCAGTGAACAGTAGAAAGGAAAAGGCATTCCTATACAGTAGGTGTAGACTGAGCACACAAATATAATGACAAAATGTATTGACTTCCAGTGCTTGTAAAAACTGGTCATATGAGTATTTTGGGACTGAACAACTTTAACCCTTAACGCCTGATTTTTTTTACAATCAAAAAATAAAAAAAAATCTTTGTGTTTTCATTTGCTTTCAAGATGATGTTAAATTAATTGAAGATTGTTAATTTGTCTATAGAACATAGAAAATATATAAATTCAGGCATATGTAGATATGATGCAAATTAGCGTCAACAGGCATAAACGAGAAACCAGGGCTTGCAAAAGGTTCCTAGGTACGTATTGAATATGCACCAACAGGCATTGGGGGAATCCATGTGCTCTCTTGGCTTGCAGTCTGCAAGGAAGAGCTATGATGCGAATTCACGACAATCGGCGTCAAGGGATTAAAGCTCTAGTCAAAGTCAGACGTCAAATTATTAGTTTTTAATGATTAATTAAAACTTACTGCTGACCATTTGATTTCTAATTCTACCCTGGATGTTTTTCTGTTTTTGTTAATTTTTTTCAGAATCTAAAATCCTTTTTTCTCTTCTGCCTTCTGTGTAGCATATTACCCTGAAATGTAGACAGATAAAAATCTTAACCAAGAACTGTATTGTGTGTCAAAGTCTGAAATCAGATCATCACAAACATGCTAGAAAGATGCAACAACCCAATGTCAGAGGCCATAATGAGATGCTAGGCATTGACATTATGGACCCACAGAATTAAATGAATATATGCTCACCACCGCATATCATCCACAGACTAATATGACAGAAAGAGTGACAGAAATACTTTAAAATGTATGATAGCCTCTGACTTGGATGACAATCATGGTAAATAGGATCAATACCTTCTGGAGTTCAGATTTGCTATAAACAGCTGTTGAAGAAACTACAGGGCTAACCCCTGCAGAATTACAAATTGGTAGAGAGCCGAATAGTCCCATGGACAAAGTTCTGAAGAACACTCAGGAATTACAACAAAAAATGCCATAGTGTTGGTTTCAAACCCATACGAAGGGTACCAAAAAGTGGAAAGGTCCTTATAGTGTGGAGTTCAATAACTTGGGTGCATAAATCTGCTACATTCTCATAAAAAGTGTGTATGAAACTGCTTCAGTTTACCTGTAGCAGGGCAGCACTCAGATAGCAGATCGTGAAGGCTGCAGTGATGGGCGCCTTCTCACCTTGCAGCAGGGAGATGGAATAGAGGAAGACTAGGTGACCAGGGACAACTAGCGTCAGAAGCACCAGTGCTGACTTGGAATTGACCCCTGGGAGACACAGAGAGGACAGTATGTCACTCAGCTTGCTAATGAGGTTATAAGTATGAAGGTATTTTTGTGTCTTTTTAATGCAAGCAAAAAAAATGTTTTGAGAGCATATTTATGGCACTTGAATTAAAAATTGAGTTTGTAATTAAAAATAAACAGGCCTTTTTTTGTGTCACAAAGTTTTAATTGCTAATTTGTCCATATTAATCGCAAGTTAAAAAGTTTTCCTTGCGAGGCAGAAAGTTTTGCAAGTTAAATAGTTTTGCAGGTTAAAAAGTTTTCCTTGCAAGTCATAACGTTTTGCAAGGAGACAGAGCTGTAGCGTGTACAGGCCTTTTTATATACAGTCTATGGTACAGGGTAGATGGAGGTAAGTTGACGTGTCGCTCATTTCAATAGAAATGCTTTTTAAATGTAGTATGGCATGATTTAATGATTATTTATACATTTACTGTTGGCAAGGTCACGGAGTCTATCGCTGTCTCCTTTCTTAGAATGACAGTTAGCTAACGTTAGCCGTCTTGGCATGAAGTTTGATTGGCAGTGCATTTGTGCACTCAGACATGACAAGCTAGGCTAACATGATGAGCTTTTCCCCTCCCTGCAAAGAGGTGCACCATCTGATGTCCTCATCATCCAGTGTGGCGGCAGCAGCATGGGGGAGGTCATCAGCGTGAAGCTGGTCAACATGGAGGATGACCTGCACTGGCTTTACCTCCAGCACACTGGCATGAAGATCCTGTTTTCGTCTGTGACGCAAAGTGTTGGTGGAAGGCTGGTGCCAATCAGTGAACAGCTGTATTTGTTTGTAGCTTAAATGATGCCATGATTAAGAATTCTCGCATCAGACATGGCAGTCCTGGGCTATATTTGAAAAATGGATTTTATTTTACAACTAGGGCAGATTATGTTTTCAAGTACAGTAGCTAATTGCATCAAAGATCACCTCCAAATGCAGTGAATTGCTTTCAGTTGGCAGTGTTACTGCTTTTGAATTTGGCTTTTAGGACCCATTTTCTTGCACCTAAACATAGCTCATGTTGTTTATGTTCACAATAGATGTTAAAAAAACCACACTCCCACCTTCATCCCCCCTTCTCCCTACCACCCCATGGACTCCTAAGTACTCTGGACCTATCTGGACATACAGTAGCTGTTACCACTTGCACAGGCCCAGTCTGTTTATTTGAATAAATGTGTTTACTACATGTCCATATTTGCGAACATTTAAAAAAAAAAATAGTTTACATTGCAATAAATTTTATTTATGTATTTGCACTATTTTTGTCTTTAATACTGATAAGAAATGTTAGATTTCACATTGTGATATACTGTAAGTCTAGTTCAAACACAAAAACGTGCACATCCAACAAACATAATATATTGTTTATATAAAGTAAACCCTCATACATTAATGGTAAATGCATGTTTGTAATTACTGTCAAATAATGGTAATAAACCCCCATTTTTAATGGTGAACGTATGTAGATATGTAAATGTAATGCTCTGTATTTGTATAGCGTCTCTCTAGTCTTTTCGACGACTCAAAGCGCTTTTACACTACATCTGCATTCACCATTCACTCATATTTATACCACTGAGCCTAAGTGCTCAAACAGAAACTAACATTCACACACATTCATACACTGGCGGAACAGCCACCAGGGGCAATTCGGGGTTCAGTATCTTGCCTTCTGATTTACGGCCAACCCATAGCCACCCTATATATATTGGGTATTTGCTTGAAATTACTGTAATTTAAAAAAAAAGGTAAAGCCCTATACATTAAAGTTAAAAATATGTAGAAATATTTGAGATTGTAATTACTAGAAATGATTTGGAGCTAATCATTCACGCCTTTGTGTCGTCGCGGTTAGACTATTGTAATAGTTTATTTTTATGCCTAAACCAGAAGGAGCTCTCTCGACTGCAATTAGTACAAAACTCTGCAGCCAGAATTTTAACACGTACTAATAGGAGGTCTCACATATCACCAATCCTAAAAGAACTTCATTGGCTACCAGTGTCTTATAGGATAAATTTTAAAATTTTGGTTTTAGTTTTCAGAGCTTTACATGGCCAGGCTCCACCCTATATTAGTGACCTGATTCAGCGTTATACCCCTGTGCGTGCTCTGAGGTCTGTGGATCAGAACCTGCTGACGGTTCCACGCACTCGCTACCGTACTAGAGGTGACCGATCTTTTCAGGCTGTTGCCCCTAGGTTGTGGAATGACCTTCCACCATCTATGCGC
>NC_060157.1:30770602-30774253 GCF_021292245.1 Micropterus dolomieu | reverse complement strand
TACCAGTGTCTTATAGGATAAATTTTAAAATTTTGGTTTTAGTTTTCAGAGCTTTACATGGCCAGGCTCCACCCTATATTAGTGACCTGATTCAGCGTTATACCCCTGTGCGTGCTCTGAGGTCTGTGGATCAGAACCTGCTGACGGTTCCACGCACTCGCTACCGTACTAGAGGTGACCGATCTTTTCAGGCTGTTGCCCCTAGGTTGTGGAATGACCTTCCACCATCTATGCGCTCTTCTGATTCTGTTGATGCCTTCAAATGCAGACTAAAGACACATTTATTTGTTCAGGCTTTCAATTAGCTACTTGTGGGTTGATATGATCATGTACTGTCTATGCTTTTATTGTGTGTATTTTATGATATTAATGTTTTTGTTGTGAAGCACTTTGTGGCCCTATACCTGTGAAAGGTGCTATAGAAATAAACTTTTACTTACTTACTTACTTACTTACTAGCAAATAATGTTTAAATAAAATAACCCCTCATATTGAAATGGTAAAAATATGTAGAAATATTGGAGAGTTGCTTGTAATTACTAGCAAGTAATGTTTATATGAAAGTAAACCCCCGTAATTAAATGGAAAAGTATGTAGATATATTGGATAGACTGCGATGGACTGGCGACCTGTCCAGGGTGTACCCTGCCTTTCGCCCGATGCCAGCTGGGTTTGGTTCCATCCCTGTACGCAGGATAAGCGGTTGACAATGGATGGATGGATGGATATATTGGATAGATGCTTGTAATTATTGTTAAATAATGTTTATATAAAGTAAACCTCTATACATTAATGTTCAAAGCTTGTAAATTTATTGGAGATGTGTCTGTAATTACTGTCAAATAATGTTGATATAAAGCAATAACTGTTAAAATTATGTTTTTGCAACTTTTTTTTGTACAGGATAAAACCAATATTTAACAGGAATTTCCTGTAAATAGATTTAATAATGACATAAAATAAATGTTTAAATCCATCAATATACTGGGAGAGAGAAGGTATACATGACATTCCATCAAACTCATTTTGACAGCTACTTCCGGTCCCGCCCCTAAACCGGAAATGTGTGTGTGTAACTGATAAGAGGGGTGCGTACATCCTTCCGTTGTGTGTTTTTTGACTGATATTTGAAGGAGGTTTTTCATTGATTTAAAGACTTTATTAAGTAATAAAACATGAACTTGAATGAATTAACTAGTAGGTGTTTATGGCATATAAATATAGCAGTAAAAAAAAAAAAAAGTATAGCAGTGAGTTATAAGTAAACGAGGAATCTCCGGGGCCAGCAATGGATCAGTAGGAGGTTTCTTCATTGATTTGGAAAGGCAGTCTTTATTATTAAACAAGTAAAGAATAAATTGAAATAATTACAGTAAAGCAGTAAAATAGTATAACGGTGAGTTAAAATTAAACAGCACTGTAAATTACTTAATGCTTAAACTTGTGAGTCTTAAAACTTTAAACCTCTTCTTCTCTGTCCTCTCTCTTTCTGGTGTAGCATAGGCTGTGCAGGGTGAATTGAGGAATGTGCTCCACCCCCCGCACCTCCTTCCACCCCCCCCCACCCCATTTCCCTTAGTAAAAAAAAGCTAGAATTATAAAAAATTATAGTTTACAACTTTATTAACTGGAACCTCCAAGAGCTAAAGTTTGATCCTACTACTGAGAAACAGCTGCCTTTTGCTAATTAGTGTGCAACCCGCATTATCCCTGTGAATAAGACTATTACAGAGGACATGAAATCCAGAAACCTTCCCTTGAGGATGAAGTATTCAAATGCTAGTTAGCTACTTTGTTGACATAACAGGACAGTAGTATATCTATCATATCTATCATATGACTTTTTATTTTTTATGTTATGCCCCGATTTACCATGGGGTTCTTGACTAGCCAGAACAGGATGTTCAGCAGTCTTACACTGTCTTGCATTCAACCATAGTGGCTAGTTTGGCCTTGACAATAAGGTTTTAGTAAAAAGTCTCATCACTGCTGCAACCTCTTTTTTGAGACCATGTTTCTATTTTTTTTCTAGTGTTCCCTTCCATTTTCAGAGACACTACAAAAGAGGAAAACGGATTGCCATTGATAACCCAAACTCTGGGGTTAACTCGTAATTTCCATTACATTTGTTATGTAGTAAATCTACAACTTCAAAGCAATTCAAAGTAGGGATGAACCGATTTAACTTTTTGTCTCCTGGTTCTGAACTGGTCTGATATCCCAACTCACGGTACTGGTGGTGGATGAAACCATGTAGTGATCAAATGCCAATGCTCTCTCTCTTCCCCATATTTAAAATGTGTAAAACTAATACCGGAAAACTCATCGGGATCAATCTTCTATGTGTAAGTTAACATGTTGCAAATTTTACCCTTGCTACTAAGAGTTAGTACATGACACGCAACAGTAGTCCTCATTTTCTGAGCTGCTTTCTGAGCTGCTTTTGTCAAGCTTTGTGAGATGTGAAAACTTTTATTTCACCCCCAAAATGTTTCTACATCACTGAAAAGAGCAAGTGAAAATCTAGTTTTGGGGAGAAGTCTGTTTTTGCTTGTGGTAAGCTAGCCCCAAATCACACCATCAAAACTTCTAGTTTCATATTTAAAAAATCCTGCCACCGCCTTTATACTATATACTTGTTTTGTGAAGCACATGCAGGAAGGATTGAATTACAATCAGCAATGGTTTTACATATCAACATTAGGTTATTGCAGCAAATGGACAGCAGAACAACAAAGAAGCCCCCTGCTGGGAAGAAGCATTTTGAGTAACAGAATTACATATTATGACAAATACATTAGTATGTACCACCTGTTGTTGTGGCACTAAAAACTGAGTTGATGGCTCACTATGACTCTGAACTATGGTAGCTTTGCTTAGCCTACATGCAATAAATCAATTGCCTGACTCTCTCCATCCCTGCAGAATGTATAGGCTAGTATACCATAGTTGATCATGTGTTACATGCTAATTCCAATGTTTCTTTTCTTGATTCCCATGTGGAGAAACAAAACTTTTTAAATGACGTGTACATTTTGACTGGCAGTAGGTTATATTACTTACTAAAAAGGATGTGTATAAAGACTGTATGTACTGATCGTCACCAGTTTCAGCGCTATTCTTAACAGACGTGTCTTCAGTATTTCCATTCCACTGGACGAGACTGTGTGTTTTTTCCCCGTCAGCTACTTGTGGTGCAGCTTCGTGCTGCCTTCATGGGAACGGGAAGTTAGATTATCATCTCTAAAATTTTACCCACATGGCGTTTACTGTGTAAACTCTGGAAAATTGACGCTCTCTTGCTTGGTGGAAAAGTGTTTATTTCTCTGAGGAATACACCGCGAACGTCTCGGGTTACGTATGTAACCCTGGTTCCCCGAGAAGGGGAACGAGAGACTGCGTCGGTTACGACACTATGGGAACGCCTCTAGGCGAAGCAGGTCTGAACGTGAATGAAATCACTCCAATCCTATTGGCTTGTTGCTAGAACGGTACGGTGTGACGGAATAACCGGAGGAGTATAAAGCACACCTGTACACACTCATCATTAGCTTTAACTATGAAGCAGGCGCTTCAGGCGGGGAGAGAGGTGCGGCGGGCCGACGCAGTGTCTCGTTCCCCTTCTCGGGGAACCAGGGTTACATACGTAAC
>NC_060157.1:30757932-30770502 GCF_021292245.1 Micropterus dolomieu | reverse complement strand
GTGAAGCCGCCGGGCCGCCTCAGCGGCCGCAGGGCCCGCGCCACGGGGAAAACACATCCGGCCATCCTCGGAAAAGAGAGCCATGCTGTACCTCAGTACCCGCACGGAAAGGGCTTCGCAACGGGCGCAGGCAGCCCCCTCGAGAGCTGCCCGGGCGTGCTCCATCCCCTAACATGAGACACACATCTCATCTCCAGAATCTCCATCCGTGATGTACCGAGGGCAAGAAAAAACACACCTTCTGTACATCTGGTTGCCGGACATGCTGGTAGACTTCTTCTTCAGGTAAGACATACTGCTTGTAGGACTGGAGCTTTCTTCAAACAACATACAGAGCGCCTGCTGAATAAAAAAAAAAGCTAATGATGAGTGTGTACAGGTGTGCTTTATACTCCTCCGGTTATTCCGTCACACCGTACCGTTCTAGCAACAAGCCAATAGGATTGGAGTGATTTCATTCACGTTCAGACCTGCTTCGCCTAGAGGCGTTCCCATAGTGTCGTAACCAACGCAGTTCGAGTTCCCTCGAAGGGGAACGACTTGTTATCGCAGTGGTTACACATTTACAAGAGGATTATCCGTTGTCGGACTCACCCTGAAAGCAACTTCGCTGCGACACCAGCGACTGAGGTGCACCCACCTCGCGCTGTGAGTCGCAGACAGTTTGTGCCAAAGCGGACATATACTGTAGTTTCAGTAGGCTATAAAAATGGAACATTAAAAACTGAAGCCCTGTCTTGCTCTGTTGGGGATTGTAAGCGGCACTTTATCAGAGGTGCTGAAGTTAACCTGTGTGGAATTATTCATGAGATTTGTGTTTGATCACAGGTCTTTGTCGGTTAGTTTCGTTTTCCCATGAGCACCTCCTCGTTTCATTCAGTTCTGTGTCTGTCAGACGGTCGAGGGGATACTTCCAGCAAATCAGTAACATAATACAGTACATGTCAGAGAACTCAGTTTGTGGGAGAGATTCTGAATGTGCAGAAAGTTTTGAACATGAGCAGATAAGTTAGTGTTTCCCAAACATTCATTTATTTGTGGCGGCCTGCCACATTATCAACGCTGATCGCCACATATTGATCTTCAATTTTATTTTACAAGGCCTATTTAAAATCGTATTAGAGCTGCAGGCAGCGCGTATTCGCGCAGCACATCCTCTCGCTCGTCTCTCTCTCCCTGTTAACACAGCTGCACAAATCTGTCCAAAACAATGCTGTCAATGTTGGAGACCCAGCTATTAAAAGTTATTAGCAAGCATGTAAGGAGCCTAGTTAATGAGGAGAGCTAAGTTAATGTTAGAATACAGCTGGTTTTCAAGGCTAACATGCTGTATCTGTCATCTGTGGGAAACCCTGAGTTATGATAAGTTATTAATTCCAGTCAATAACTGAATTAAAATTAAGATTAGATTAATTTATTACTGAGATGAAAAGGGGCCACAAACACATTTAAATAGGTTACTTCCCCACAAAAGAGGAGGTAAGATTTAATCATGTGTGTTGACTCAGCAGGGATGATATTAAATAAGTTGATCTACAGGAGAAAAATATTTAAAAGCAATAAGAATGCCTGAGAGCTTCACTATATTATATTCTATTATAATTATATATTTTGAATTGTCACCTGCCACCTGAATTTTTAGACATTTCCACCATAAATTGGTGCAGAAAAGGCAGAAACTAGAGCAGAAATTTCCCCCAGAATGCATGGAATGATGTGTTTAATGCTCAAAATCTTCTGGGGGAGGACCCCCATACCCTCCACTTATTAAGTGCCCCATCCAGGAAAACAGTACCTGGCTTCACACACAGTTTCTGGGAGGAAAATTCACTTATTTGTTAAATATAATTACTTTTCACATGGCTTTTTTGTTACCTTTTCCATGTCAACAAAGAGTAACAATAAAAAATATAGACGCAAGCAGCGATTCGCGGGTTCATATTTTTTTTCCCAATATCGCCATCAAAATAATTTCACAAATACAGTTGAACATTGTTATAAAACATATCCTGCAAGTTTTGTAACACTTGGACAACCATTTTCTGATTTATAGCTTGATTTGTATCATTCCACGATGCATTTATAGCGCCCCCTAGTGGTGGATTCGAATGAGACTTTCAAGGTATGTGTAAGGTGCTGATGTAGACATATCCTGCAAGTTTTGTGTTGATTGGACAAACAACATGCATTTTGTAGCCTGTTTTGTGTTTTATCCCCTGCAGTTTGTTGCATTTATAGCACCCTCGGGTGTTTGATTTGAATGAAACTTTCAGGGTATGTTTCTGGCACTCATGTGCACATATTCTGTGAGTTTTGCGATGATTGGACCAACAGATTTGTGTCTATTTATGTCTTAAACCACGCCCCTTTATATGAAAAAAAACTAAAATGGCAGATGTTTTTTGTAGGTGGATCTTAATGAACCCAGGGGGTATTTTGTAGAGCACATTGAGCTGGACTTCTGTGAGAAATTTCAAGTCAATCGGACTTATGGTGTGAATTAGGTGGCCTTTAAAAATTGGTTTAATATTTCTGTGACAGTGCGAGCACATCTGTTAGAGTTACTGTGCCAAGTTTCAGCTTTCTAGCTCATTCCAGCTCACAGCAAATGGAGAAAAGCAGACTGCCAACACAAAAACAATCGCTAATATAGCCGCAAGCGGTGATTCGCGGGTTCATACCTTTCTTCCCCAATATCGCCATCAAAATTATTTCACACATACGGTTCAACATTGTTATTAAACACATCCTGCAAGTTTTGTAACAACTCGACAACAATGTTCTGATCTATAGCTTGATTTGTATCAATCCACGTCCAGTTACGATGCATTTATAGCGCCCCCTAGTGGTGGATTTGAATGAGACTTTCAAGGCATATTTCTGGCACTCATGTGGACATACTGTGAGTTTTGTGATGATTGGACCAACACTTGCGGATTCTTGTCTATTTATGTCCTGAGCCCACCCTTTACATGTTTATTGGTCAATATCTTGAAAACGAAAGGAGCTATCAACAAGCTTTATGCAACTTTATATACGCTAAGGCCAATGATGATCCAGAGAAAATTTGGTGACAATTGGAGCTATGGTGTAGGAGGAGATGTAAAAAATGTGTTTGCATTATGGCAAGCGGCCATAAAAAATCCTGTTTTAATGTGTTATGTATCTGTATGTGTTGAGTAGTAATAGTTCTTCAAATATGCTAGTTGACCTTTTCCTTAAAAAACAACTACAGCTTTTATTTGTAGGAGAGCACTGACTGCAAAGAACAAAATGTTTACTGGGAACAAGCCCACTCACTACCCCCCAGCTATCAAAAGCAAAACTTCAAGGGGAAAATATATACATACATGACTTCGAGAAAGACCAGAAATTCTGTTCCTGGACCACTACAAAGATGGAAGATCCTGCAATTTAATCTTCTGGATGGATGAACCATGTGCCTGGCTGAATGTGTTCAGCTCTCATTACCCAGCAATAAAGAGAGCAGGCATTTGTAATGGATGGAAAATAAGTATACTAGAAGAAAATGACTCTGACACCAGCAGAATAACAGTAAACCTGTTCAAAAATGGAACTGCCATGATACAAGGCGACCTGAGACAGTTTGAGCTCGACTTTCCTGCTATGAGACTGAGAGCTGAGAAGGAGAAGGAGGTCCTCGCAAGCATCGCTCCAACCCTGGAAGTCAAACCGTCCTGTTCTGTCCCTGCTCCAGACAGACAGCCTGCAGATGCTGACACTGATCCTCTCCTGCTTCAGCACTCTGAGGCCCTGGACATCATGAGAGAACACTTCTCCCAGATGGAAATAGAACTGGTACAGATCAGAGCAGCTGGACCAACAGCAGCCTACCTCTCCTACTGTCAGTGACTTCCAGGCCAAGAAAGAACAGGACAGTGTCAACTCACAGCTGAGAGAGTTTCAACAAGAACTAACTCATCAGAGAAGACAGCTGGATCATCTCAGTGAGGAGGTGAAGGAACTTAGGAAGAACAGAGACAACTGCAGAACTGAGTTGGCTACTCTGAGAGAAGAGCTACAGGACCGGGACAGGCTCAGTCTACAAGCCAGACTGAACTCCACACAACCCCCTGTGCCCACCTCTCAGATCCAGACCACATCCAGCCAAACTCTCACCACACCTGCTGAAGGACGACACAGCCCTTTCCTCGAGGACTCCCCCCCCCACATCCAGCCTGGTGCAGACTCTAATCCCCCCCCTGTACCAACCAGCTGCCTCCATACAAACATCCCAAGCCAAGACGCCAGTCACACCCCCGCACCTGTCCAAGGCCCGGCCTCTAGCCAGCCTCCGGCTAGGAGCTCCAGACCTGAAACCACCACCACAGCTCCACATCCAGACCCGACAGCTGAGACTGAACAAACACACACAGGCAGAAGGGCTGACATTATCCTCCTCATGGACTCTAATGGGAAGTTCCTGGATGAAAAGACCTTATTCCCAAGGCACAGAATGGAGAAGATCTGGTGCCCCAACACCAGGAGAGCCCTGGAGCTGTTAACAGTGCCTGAGCTAGGCTCACCTAGCTACATCATCATCCATACAGGCACCAACCACTTAAGGTCCTAGCAGGACAGATTGGCAGACTCTCTGGGGAGAGTCATTGAGCAAGCCTCCACCAATTTCCCTACCAGCAAGATAGTTATATCCACACTGCTGCACAGGAGAGACTTCCACCCCCACACTATTCACAGAGTGAATATCAGACTCTCCAGGGACTGTGCCCTCAAACCCAACGTGTTCTTGGTCCACCACCCGACCCTGCACCTGGACTACTTGTATGATAACATACACCTACACAGAAATGCAGTCCCCACCCTTGCTAGGACCCTGAAGGATGTTGCTCTTGGAAGGAGCCCTACTACCACTCCAAGGGGTAACCACACAACACAGACCCCACGCAGACCTCCAAGACCTCCTAGACCTCCAAGACCATCCAGACCTCCACCATACATCCATCCCCGGCCGTCAGAGAGGACGGCCAGGCCACCAAACACACCGCATCATCAACATCCCAACCCACAGCCAACACAACACTGGCCACTGATACCCAGCCAGAGAGCCCCCCAGCCTGGAGGTCCTATACCCCCCCCATCCCAACGGCAGAACTAAGACTACAGGAGCAGCAGCCTATTGGACTGAACTACGCTGCAGCGGTGAGAAGAGCAACAGCCCCGCCCCCCTCTGGTGAACTCAAAGACATATTACACATGCCAAACCTGCTCTGCTCTTGCCTCATATAGCAACATGGTGAAAGAGCAGAGACCTCTTAGAGACATCACAATAATTCATAGTTTAGCATGTTGCATATCATTTTAAACGAATAGTAATATAAGGACAATTCTTAACAGTATTTCACACATGATACACTCTAAAATGTCACTCAAAGTTTAATATTTTATTTATTTACCTACAACTCTTTTTACACTTTTTTTTCTTCTTTTCGTTTTTTACTAGTATTATTTTTTAATATCTAGTTTACTATTATTTGTTTTTTAAGGTGTAAGGTCTAATTTTTGACGCTTTAGACGCTTTTAGACCCGAGCGCCACCAAGGGGACAGGAAAGGTATAACACGTAAGTGTTTAAAACTCTGCTTACACCGACAAGGATCGCTAAGTAGGTCTACCTATCACCACGTAATTGCATAAACGAAATTTTGCTGCCACGGTTACATCTAAATTGTCTCTTGATAAAACCAGTAACCAGCAAGTATACTGAGGACAGGTAATTAAGCTTTGTTACGTTTTATATAACGATTATAACCTTTTTCCATAGTGTTTAGCCTCGTTTTAATTGTCTTTATCCGAATGTTTAGAACTGAGTATTTTTACAAATGTCGATATGTGTGGAGAGAGAGATTAAAGGGAAATACGCGCAACTATATTTCTTTACCCCAAAAGTTAACACCTTAGGGACTTCCCCTGAAATCCACTCCAAAATTGACGTCACCACTACCTAATGAAGTCAATAAAAGGCCTTGCTGTCTTTTGTCTTCCCTTCTCTTCTAAAAAAAAAGCTTGTTCTTCTCTTCTAAAACTCTCTTGAAACTAAACGTATACGCTCTCTTAACTTCCTTTACTTTTGAAATTCCGATTTTTTTTGTTTCGTACTTAAATTTCCTTCAGACGAGCTGAGAAAGCTACGACCCTGAATTCCAGTTTTCTTAGCAGGAGATTTGATTTTTGATTTTTGTTTTGGGAGCTGCCTGGGTGAAACCTTCCCCAGACCCGTTTAATCTCAGCAACATTACATAGCCAATATTCCAGAGGCCTCGCGAACCTACGGGCGAATGTGTGAGTTTATTTGATTTTGTTCTTGCAACCTCGTCCAATCGTTTGGACCAGAAACTCAGAAGCCTTCATTTATGGCCTTGAATGAATGAAACCACGGCTCTGACGACAGAACCCTGAGTGGGCTCCGCTATAGCGACACCAAACGAACTGAGATCAGAGTAAAAGCCTGGGCTGATGGCCCGTTGCTGCAAGCGCTTCCCACAAAGGACTCCAAATCCACCGGTTTCGAACTCAACTCGGAAACGCCACTGGGGTCGGGCCAGAACCAACTCCACGAGCCAACCGGCAGTCAAGCCTTGCTACGGGACCTGCGGTAGGGCAAAACAAACCACACTCTGTGACTCGTTGGTGTTCTCTAGTTGGCTCCATCTACAGTTAATAAACCCCTAGATTAGTCAAACTAAATCTGCAACCTAATTTCGTCATTCGTTCCCTCATACTCGTAGAATTCTCTCCCTCTACAATATAAACTGAAATTCAATCGAACCTTACATAGGCTACCCTGTTCATTACCTCCTGGTTGTCATATTGACTGTTGTCCCTGTAATATTACCACATTTACCCACTATTGTACTCTCTTTTGTTAGTTAATAAATTCACCTTGAGCACGATGATGTTGTGTGTGTGTTATTAAGAATCTAGAGTCCCTATACATAGAACTCACCCTCAGATTTGAGATTGACTGATTGACTAGAGTTTACGATTTCAGAATAACTGAACCAGTAACAACTAATGAATTACCAGAAATTTGTGCAATTCTCAGGCTATACTCAAGCACCTAAAGCCTTGGGTGGACAAGCAAATCTTTAGGTGGTGCTCCTAATTTCGAGGCATAAATTAATATTCCCGTAAAATTTTACGTAGCCTAGATCTGCTACTATATATATATATATATATATATATATATACACACACACATACATACACACACACACACACACACACACACACACACACACACACACACACACACACATATACAGGCTAATCTATATGTATATAAGCAATCTATCCACCATAACATCAAACTACAAATTGACTCCTCAACCATCACTCCAACCAAGGTGGTGAGAAACTTGGGTGTCATGATTGATGACCAGCTCTCCTTCTCAGACCATGTTGGTCATGCCGCGTTGCTCTGTAATACATAAGGAAAATCAGGCCCTACCTCTCTCAGGACGCCACTCAGCTTCTGGTACAGGCCATGGTTATCTCTCGCGTGAACTATTGCAATGCCCTCCTAGCAGGTCTTCCAGCTTGTGCGGTGAAACCCTTACAAATGGTTCAGAACGCAGCAGCGCGTCTGGTTTTTGATCAGCCCAAATAGGACTCATGTCACTCCATTACTCAGCCTCCACTGGCTCCCCGTGGCCTCCAGAATCAAATTCAAGTCACTAATGCTTGCATACAGAGTGACTACTGGGTCTGCACCATCTACCTAAACTCTATTATACAAACTTACGTTCCTTCTCGCCCGCTATGCTCCTCCAACGAACGCCGCCTGGCTCTGCCATCCCTTCACAGAAAGCAATCCCAGTCCCGGCTATTCTCATCTGTGACACCACAATGGTGGAACAAGCTACCACACGCCATCAGAGCAGGGGCGTCCCTCTCTAACTTCAAGAAGCTCTTGAAAACTCATCTCTTCCGAGAACACTTCCTCCTATAACACCTCCTAACCTCTAAAAAGCACTTCCTGTGCTCTTCTTCTTCTATCCCCTACATTGATCTTGTATTGATTGCACTTTTTGTTTTGTCTTTCTCGCCACCTGCCTATCTTCGGTTTGAGTAGGTAGTATAGAATGGGTTTGGTGGAAGCTTATAAGCTAGATGACCCTTATGAGAGTGGTAAAGCCTCGAATATACTCTGGAGGGGATGTGCAGACGGACAGCTGCGGACCCCACGGACAGGGACTACTTCTGTTTATACAACTTTCAGGAGTCAACTTGACGGACTCGTTCCACACATATGCAGTAGATCGGTTGGCAGCCTGCACAAACCCTACGCATACCCCCTCTGATGACGATTTTTTTCGTCATGCCTTGAGGATGCGGAAAGTATAATCCTTGCTTAAGAGGGACTCAAAACAGTAAAATCCAAAACAATGTTGAAAGTCTCTAAAAAGCTTTATAGTTTGTGCTGAGGGGAACAGCAGTCAGGTGATAATTATCTGTGGGTTTTCAAGCCACAGCTTGTTGGCTTTTAGAAAGTCAAATTTGTAGGCGCTTTGGTGAAATACGCAAGATTTTATGGAAACATGTCAAGGTATGCATTCAGTACAGCAGTGTGTAGCAGACCTAAATTTTAGTCATGCAATTTAATAAATTTATGAGAAGTTGATACCCAATTATGAATTAATATTCATAAAATCAAAATTTTCCTCGTTTCAGGGCACCACTGGAGTTGTTATAATCTCCGGACCTCTAGGTAGTTTTAATAATTATACAATTATTACTAGTGATCAGTTAGTTAATAATCGCTCAATTATCTTAAATCAGTCAGTCAGTCTCATATCTAAAGGGTCAATTCTCTTGGCAGGAACTAGAAATAGGCAACACACACAGCTCTTGATTATATTACAGTGAATTTATTCTCTAACTAAGGTGATAAAAAGATGGGTGGATACAGGGAACATAAACATTTGCTGAACAATGAGCCTGGAGGTTCGATTGTGGGAAGCATTTGACTCATATGGCATAGAAGAGCTAATCAAAGTAAACTAATGCTATGATTTTAGGAGTTAAAATGGACATCTGATCATAGAACATGTGTTAAGTCTTACTGCTTGTCGACAGCCTGCTTTTGGCCTGTTGCACGGGTCCCATGCTAGCTGCCCAATCCTGGCTTTTTGCTAGGGATTCTCCGGGGTTCTCCGTGTCTGATTGAAAACGCCTCCTCCGTCTGGCAATTCGGCTGTTTTCAGGTTTCCTTCGTTGTAGCTGGCGAGACCACGTGGCTTGGTCTGACCTCGGTGAAGTTGGCTCGACGAAAAAGGCTTAAAATGGAACTTGGTCGTTCCTGAATTAGTCCAGTGTAACTTAACGGACTGATAACTTTAACAAACAAAGGAAATAAAGAAAATAAAACATGAAGGCAGATCGATGTCGCGGCACTTCAGGTGTGTAGCTTCAGGCGAACAAAAGGCCGGTCTCGCTGGCCGAGTGAGGGCGTCGCCTGGCGAGGCACGCCGATGCGTGCTGAAGCGTCCAGGGAGCCGAGCAGAGCGGAAGAGAGCCAACAGCGAAGAGAAGCGCGAGAGGTCGCGTGTCGCTCTTTTGTTGCCTGGGGCGTGGTTCCCCAGGGGGCGTCTCAGGTTTCCCGAGGGACTGCCTTTCTAAACTTAATGTCTAAAAAGAAATCTATTTGCGCGTATTATAATCAAATATTTTCCACAATCGAACCTCAATGGTCGAACGGTTGTACTGTTCTAGGCATTTGGTAACAGGAAACAATTGTCACATTATTGGTCAGGATATTTATACATTTAACGCCATTTCCAACGAGGGCATGTAATACTTATTTCGTCCACTTGGGGGAGCTCAGGTTACATGAGGAAAGCTTGGATTACATTAGATGAAGGAGTGTCTTGCTGAAAATAAAAACACTGCACAAGTTCTTTTCAGCACGGACAGCAACAACAGTTAACATAACTACTCAAATAGAAGCAAACGTAATCAGGTAACTAAAGATTTAATTAAACTTAATTAAATGCTTTGAGTCTTTGGAGACTGCAGTCTTTGGCCATTCAAAGTTCAGTGTCTGGACCATGTCACACCTGTGTGAGACAGGGGTTTTCCTTTTTGATGTGGTAATAAAACAAAGAATAAGGTCAGTTGCCACGGAAACGTGTTTGGGGGGCCAGTTTTGATAGGCTGTTCAGGGAAATGCCAATGGCTGGTTCGTGTCCCTTTGTCAGTTTAACAGTCAGGTCCCCGCGTTATCAGCTTCGGAATCAAAATGGTGCCAGTTTTATGGTCGGGCTAGCACTTAGAGAAAGTAACTCTGACCCCTCCCCTTCTTCTCTGGGGAGGAGAAAGGAATTTAGTGTAGCTCCAAATTCATTCAATGTAAAATGCACAAAGCCACACCGTTGTTCACTACAAGTGTTACCTGAGGAGTAGAATGTGATGTAGGGAGAGGGCCAGTGCTGCCTCATCTTGTAGGGTAGCACCCCTGGGATGCTCAAGAAATGCAGGTAGGTTGAGATCCTACTGGCTTGAATGGCCACCAAGTTACCACCCACTCCTACACAGGGCAAGAAAAGACAGAGGACAGACTATGTCACAGCTTTTGAGAAAATGCAAGTGATGACCACATACAAAAGCTCCACTGGTGGATGAATTATCTTGGCAAAGGAGAAGTGTTCACTGTCGTGGTAATTATAAAATATATATCTGGTGAGGGACTGAGCAAATAATTGAGTTACAAAAAAACGTTGTCTTTTGAAGAACTTATTAATAAAAGAGAATAAACAGAGAAGTACTAAAACAAAAATCAAAAAACAAAAACCTAGGACAGTCACTAATGTCTGGCCCAGAGCAAAGGGATGCATAATCATTTACACAGTCTAAGTGTCTATGTTTTGGGGAACATAGATCCTCTCCCAGCCTTGACTTGTCCCAGTCAAGGCAAGGAGAGGAACAGCTAGTAAGGAAAACAATAAAACAACTTCACATCTCTGACCTAAACCCTACATATGTGTTATTATGTATAAGTATAATAATAAAAAGAAAAAGGTGATGATTTGAAGGATTTAAAACTATATATATTAATAATATTAATAATAATAATAATAATAATAATAATAATAGTAATAATAATAATAAAAGTACTAAAAAAGTATATTATAAGTAAGCCTAAAAGATTATTAGAGAAAGAATCGATCCATCGTTCTTGGTAATGCATAGGGCAGTGCAGAAGCATGTATGATTCGTCAAACTCTTTACTAATCTCACTCAGGTCCCCCACCACACAGAGTGATGGGAAACCGGGATGGGGTACATTAGCCGAATTGATAAGTCTTCAAATATGCCAGAACAGGTGTACATAGCTACATATCATGGATCTAACTATCATTGATGTTCCCTAAGAAGTTTAGGCACGTTTGACTGCATAAGATCCCATAGTCTTGTGCTTTCTCGTCCCTCTCCTCTCTCCTCCTATCACTTTCTGCAGGTGTTTCTGGAGCTGTGGAGTCTGGATCTGTGGTAGCGAGTCACCTGCTGCCCCCATGTTCCTGCTCAACACACTCTGCTACAATTATTGTTACTAGTCTTATTATTAGGGGTCCAAGCCCGAGTGGACTGGGAACTTGCTTGACTTGAAATTTCTCACACAAGTCCAGCTCAATGTAAGCTACAAAATACCCCCAGGGTTCGTTAAGATCTGCCTACCAAAAACCTCTTTTGAAAAACACACTTTTTACATCTCCTCCTACACCGTAGCTCCGATTGCCACCAAATTTTCTCTGGATCATCATTGGCCTAAGCGTATATAAAGTTCAATTCAATTTTCATAAAAGAGCAGGTCTAGACCATACTCTGTGATGTTATTTACAGAAGCCCAACAATTCCCACCAAGAGCAAGCACTAGGCGACAGAGGCAAGGAAAAACTTCCTTTTAAGAGGCAGAAACCTCGAGCAGAACCATGGCTCAGGGTGGGCGGCCATCTGCCTCGACCGGTTGGGGGTGAGAGAGAGAGAGAGAGGGCAAGAGAGGAACAGAGAGAAAGAGGGCAGGAGAGGAACAGAGAGAAAGGAAGGAGGCAGCCTACACAATATACACACAGAGGTACAGACAGTAAAGGTGATGTTGCCATAGACTAAATGACTAAATGTTAAATGAAAAAATGGTATAGTATTTATAGTAGTGTTAATGATAATTAAAGCTGCAAGCAGCGTTGGGCGGGCCCTCGCACTTGTACCGCGTCCACGTGTGAGCCGGCCGAGTGGCACATTCTGGAGCTCTGCCGGTGCGGCTGTGAATTTCCTACGCGGTTCCGACGCCGCATGAAGGTGCTATATGTCACTTCCTGTGTCCCCTATGTGGAGCTACATAGCACTTGCCGCTATGAATATAAATCGGTATTGGCGTGTAGATGTCTGCGGGGTGGGAGAGTTATCAAGCACGTAAAGTTTGTTTCAGATGTGAGCATGTACACTGAACAATAATGTACACAAACAATAAAATAAATTCCTTGCCTTGTTGTTTATGTGTACATACAGAGGGAGAATGTGAGAACAGCACACA
>NC_060157.1:30741647-30757832 GCF_021292245.1 Micropterus dolomieu | reverse complement strand
CTTCCTGTTGACTTTAGGCTATGGGTTCTTGAGGCTTTTTTGTGCGTCTTGATACGATACATGTCCCCAGAAAATTTCGTACATGTAGGTTGAACGTGAACGAGGGGCTAATCATTTCCAATTTTCAAGGTGGCGCTAGCGAGTCATTTTGCCACGCCCATGTGCGAAACTTGTAGAATACGAAATTTTTCACCGGTTCTGACATGTTTGCAAATTTTGGTGACTTTTCGAGTATGTTTAGGCCATGTCATTTGGGCCTACTTTGCAGAAAAAAAAAAAAAAAAAAAAAAATATATATATATATATAATCCGAGCAGATTCAATAGGGACCTCGCACGGTCGTGCTCGGGCCCTAAAAATTAATCCCAGCAAATTCAATAGGGACCTCACACGGTCGTGCTCGGGCCCTAACTATGGATTTACTGCAGTTAATGGAGTATTCCGAAATGGATGAGAATTTATAAGTGTGATTGTCTCAGACGTTTGTGAGTTTAGGAGGAAGAGTAATACATCATCTGCATAAAGGCTTCTCCTATGTTATACATTTTGTGTTTGAATTCCTTAATATTTTTATTTTGTCTGACAGCAGCTGCTAGCAGTTCTATAAAAATGGCAAATAGCGAGGGAGAGAGTGGGCAACCCTGTCTGGTACCCTTCTGAAGACTTGGAAAAGTATAATCGTTTGTCCTGACAGAAGCTCTTGGGGAACTTTATAAGATTTTAATCCAATCTATGAAAGAGTTTCCAAATCCAAATTTATGTAAAGTAGCGAATAGAAATTTCCAATTTACTCTACTTTACCTACTTTCTCTGCATCTAAAGAAACAAGTTTCCAGGTTATGAATAGTGGCATAGTCTATTACATTAAGTAGCCTGCGTGTATTGTTGGTGGAGTGCCTGCCCTTAATAAATCCTGTTTGGTCGGGGTGTATTATACTAGGAGTGACCTTCTTGCTAGGGTTTTGCAGATGATTTTAAGATCTGCATTAATAAGTGATATTAGGCGATAACTGGACGGGAGTATAGGATCTTTGTCTGGTTTAAGGAGCAGGCTGATATTAGCAGAGTTCATTGTTGGAGACAACATGTAAGTACCTCTAATTTGCATTACCAACCTATGGAATGTGGGCGCAAGTACAGAATTCAGCCAGAAAACCATCTGGCCCAGGGGCTTTATTATTCGGCATATGGAAGAGAGCTTCATGGAGTTCAGCCATTGAAACAGGAGAATCCAGAGCCCTGATCTGTTCAACATCTAAACTTGGCAAATGTATATTGTTCAGAAATGCATTGATGTGTTTTTACAGTCAACAAGTGTCAGTATTCAATCGCGCAAGCATGACTTTGAACGGGGAGGAGGAGTATAATAGACCATCGTGGTGACAGTAAGATAATTATATGAGTATCGATCCTAGAGCAGGAAACGTTGGCATCAGAGATAGATACTTTAAGAGCGATCCGCACATCACTAAAATGTTCTCCTTACCAGCTTAGCAACATAGACTGGAGCAAGAGTTTCAGAGTGGTGCATTATTAATCTGTAACAGTTCAGAGAAGTGTTTTCTGTGGGAGATGGGAACTCCCTTTGGGCTGGACTTTGGGCTTTTTCACTTTGCAAACCTATTAAATGCACACAAAAGTATATAACTCAATAAAGGAGAGGGGAAAAGCCAAAAAGCATAATATGACCTGAAGGAGAAGATGTCTGAGGGAAGGAGCAAGGATATTGTGATTTACATATTATCTGCACGCTGCATGCCAGCAGAAGCCAACATCAAAAATGTAACTGTCAGTTTGATTACTCTTTGTGGCATAATTTATTTGTAAAGACCTATCAGCTTACCATTGATGACAGGAGTAAAGACAGCCATGCCCTCAAAGTTGGGATCACTCACTGTCTTGTCAAGTATTAGACCTCCAAAACTGAAAATCACAAACAGAGGGAATCAGAAATAGTCACTGACAGGGTTTCAAAGCCTGATTTCAGAATGGAATAAAATGTTCCAGTAAAAGGTAATCCTGTGTCCAGCTATTTAATTAACAGTTACCAGACGGCTGGTTTAAGTTGCCATTCAACATCTTACTACCTAGATGGATTGGAGTAACCTATATAGATAACTTAATGTTGACTATATTTAATTACTTACAGCTTCATAAATAATTGATTAGGTTTGACAAAAATCTTTTATACATCATTTTGTACTTCTATAGTGTTCAGTGTGTTTTTTAGTACCTGTTGTATTTCAATTTGAAGTTCACTTTACACATCACTTATAAATGTGCTAAATATAATTGTGAATTTATTAATAACTCAATAAAATAACTAAAAGTGTTTGACCTGCTTATGGACATGGCTACTATAACAGGCTGCCACCCGGAGCGGAGAACCTCCCTGATCTGTGGACTCTGTCGGGCCACCACCACCCACAATGGGATCAGAGCCAGGAAGACCAAACACACCAGGGGGGACAGGTACCATATCTCTGTGGGACAGGAACAGGAATGAAGAAGTGAAGAAATAAACCATAGCAATGATTTACAATGGGTGAACACAGTAAAGCAAATACCTGGCAAGTTGCTAAATAGGTGTAGTTAGGGCATAATATTACTATGACCTCCAAAAGGACTGTAATCTTCTAAAAAAACTTACATTCTAAAACTCAGATAAGCAATCAAATTATTAGACATCAAAAGCTTAGAAATGTACCATTTACATTACATTTACTCATTTGGCAGACACTTTTATCCAAAGCGACTTACATTTGAGGAACAACAATACAAGCATCAACAAAGCATCAATACAGCAGGTGATCTACAAGTGACAATACATACTAGTAAGAGCAGCAATAAATACTTATAATAGCACAAATGGCATCAATGGGGTGAAAAAAGCAATGATTTAACAAAATAGTGCAAGTGCATCAATACAAGAGAAATGTAAAGGGATAGAAGAAGAGCACAGGAAGTGCATGTTAGGGGTTAGAGGTGTTATAAGAGAAAGTGTTTTCAGAAGAGATGAGTTTTCAGGAGCTTCTTGCAGTTAGAGAGAGCCAGGCAGCGGTTTGCTGGAGAAGCGCAGTGGCTGAAAAGGGAGGTAAGCTTGTGTTAAGGAGTTTAGGTAGATGGGTGTAGACCCAGTAGTCACTCTGTATGCAAGCATTAGTGACTTGAATTTGATTCAGGAGGCCACGGGTAGCCAGTGGAGGTCATTTGAGTATTGGCCGTTTTACAATGACAAAGTCCAAGGCCACTATTCTGCAATAAGAAGTGTCCTTGGGCCAGATACTGAACCAGATACTGAACCCCGACTGGCTGTTCCGCCAGTGTATGAATGTGTGTGAATGTTAGTTTCTGTTTGAGCACTTAGGCTCAGTGTATGAATGTGTGGTGCAGATGTAGTGTAAAAGCGCTTTGAGTGGTTGAAAAGACTAGAAAGGCGCTAAACAAATACGGAGCATTTACATTTAGCATCGAGCCTTGGGGCAACACTGTTGAGAAGCAGTGAGAGGAGGAAAATTGTCCTTTCCACAACATATTGTAGGAACGCCAGAGAGGTAGAATTCTAATCACATGAGTGAGTATTTGTAGCTAGGATATTCTATTGGCAATTGGCAATCTAGTGGTCAGCAGCATAGATATAAGCAAGCTCATCTACCTGATGACTCCACCTCCAGTGTTATTACATTTCCTTACCTTTGTATTTATAGAGTGTGCTGCTGACCCCGGCCAACAGGGACAGGGTGATCAGATCACCTAGACTCGCAGCTATGGGGGTGGCTACATTGTCAGGGTTGATCCCCACCTTCCTGGAGCCGATGATCACTCCCATCATCACCAGGGCTATGCGAAAAGAATGAACCACAGAAAGAAGGGAGAATGAAGACAGACAGAAACGGGAAAGAAAATATTTAGTTTGAAAGGGAAAACTAGAAAGAAGGAGAAAGATTAAACTGTCATCAACTAAGGTTAGTGAAAAGGTATAGAAAAATCAATCAGTGCATTCTTGGAGAGAGCTTTCGTCAGGGTCACAAGGCAATGTAATGCTGATGAAAGCTTTCAGTGAAATGTCTGTGAAGGTTCTCAGTCATCCAGGTCAAAGTTATCCAAAGAAGTTTAAAGTCAAGGGCAACTGGACTAGGTTGAAGATACTAAAAGACTAAATGGACTGGACATGGTCAAATCTGTCCCATACTTCAAATGTTTTTATAAGAGCGAATATCCACTCATATTGCCACCTACTGGTTCCAAGAATTGACACGTCTCAAACTTTAATGTGTTTCTCCTAGCAGGTTGACCTAATCCATCTCAAAGTTCTGCAGGAAAGCCTTACCCCTAAAATCTGCAGCTACAGCGCATTCCGGCTGTGCCGCGGTTGCTGGAGCTAATCATGGCCATTATAGTCAATGCTTTTGTGTCCATCAGATGCGGCTGCAGTGCGTCCCGGAAGCGTCCCAGAGAATGGGTAGCAGGTCTATTTTCACCGCTAGCCGCGTCAAGCAGCACAGAGCAGATCGAACCAGGCATAAAGTCAGACACAGAATGGCATGGAGAATCCGAAATTTTCAAAACAACAAACCCTGTAGAGACTCCCGATTGTAAAACAACTACGTACACCAGTGGTTCTCAGCGTTTTTGGGCCAGTGAGCCCATATCCATTATCCAGGTCCCTTAATGCCCTCCATTAAAAAAGATGTTTGCTATTTGCCCTGAATATTGTTGATTTTTTTTATTGTTACTATTGTTATTAAAAACATGGAAAAGGTAACAAAAAAGCCATGTGAAAGTAATTATATTTAACAAATAAGTGAATGTTCCTCCCAGAAACTGTGTGTGAAGTCAGGTACTGTTTTCTTGGATGGGGCACTTAATAAGTGGGGGTATGGGGGTCCTCCCCCAGAAGATTTTGAGCATTAAACACATCATTTCCTGCATTCTGAGGGAAATTTCTGCTCCAATTTCTGCCTTTTCTGCACCAATTTATGGTGGCAGGTGACAATTCAAAATATATAATTATAATAGAATATAATCTAGTGAGAAGTAACCTATTTAAATGTGTTTGTGGGCCCTTTTCATCTCAGTAATAAATTAATCCGCTTTAATTCAGTTATTGACTGGACTTTATTAGCTCATCTGTTAATAACTTATCATAACTCAGGGTTTCCCACAGAATGACAGTGTAAATGTGGCGCAGCTCAAATACGATTTTAAATAGGCCTAGTAAAAAAAATCAAAGATCAATATGTGGCGGTCAGCGTTAATAATGTGGCAGGCTGCCACAAATAAATGAACGTTTGGGAAACACTAACTTATCTGCTCATGTTCAAAACTTTCTGCACATTCAGAATCTCTCCCACATATCTGAGTTCTCTGACATGTAAAGAAAAAAAAGCCATAATGGGAGACTAACGTCATAAGCCTATTTAAAGAGAATTCATAATATTTCACTACATGCCCTGTACTGTATTATGTTACTGATTTGCTGGAATTATCCCCTCGACCGTCTGACAGACACAGAACTGAATGAGACGAGGAGGTGCTCATGGGAAAACAAAACTAACCGACAAAGACCTGTGATCAAACAGAAATCTCATGAATAATTCCACACAGGTTAACTTCAGCACCTCTGATAAAGTGCCGCTTACAATTCCCAACAGAGCAAGACAGGGCTTCAGTTTTTAACGTTCCATTTTTATAGCCTACTGAAACTACAGTATATGTCCGCTTTGGCACAAACTGTCTGCGACTCACAGCGCGAGGTGGGTGCACCTCAGTCGCTGGTGTCGCAGCGAAGTTGCTTTCAGGGTGAGTCCGACAATGGATAATCTCTTGTAAATGTGTAACCACTGCGATAACAAGACGTTCGCGGTGTATTCCTCAGAGAAATAAACACTTTTCCACCAAGCAAGAGAGCGTCAATTTTCCAGAGTTTACACAGTAAACGCCATATGGGTAAAATTTTAGAGATGATAATCTAACTTCCCGTTCCCGTGAAGGCAGCACGAAGCTGCACCACAAGTAGCTGAAAGAGAAAAAACACACAGTCTCGTCCAGTCGCAGTGGACTAAACTGGCAGGCTTTAATGTTGCAGACCACAGTTTTTTGCAGGTAGTTTAAAGTTTAAACTCGTATTGTTGTGAATCTCAAGTGTAAACTCGCCTTAGAATTTCCAACCAACAAACGCCCCCCAAAAGCAGCTCAGCGCCCCCACTTCCAAAATATTGCTTCCAGCGCCCCCCATCGTCCTAGGAACGCCCCCGTTGAGAAACACTAACGTACACAGTAGAAGCACAAAATGCTAAAACTGATTACCAAATCAACAAAATCTAAATATGTCAGCAAAATCAGGCAAGCAAAATGCTCTGGTTCTGAAATGCTCCTTGTGATGAAGATGGGTCTTCTATGGTGAAATTTGAAACATTTAAATACCTTGAACTGTGGATTGATCCTGAGCTTACCTTTAAACCTCACATTGATTACATCAGAAAAAAAACATATGGCTGCCTCAGTTCACTCTATAGATCTGTTGTTTCAAATCAGGAAAAGGTTAATCTCTCTGTTGATAGTGCCATTATTGACTCCGCTGATATCATCTACATTTATACTTGTGACACTGTTCTTAAGCCCCTTAATGTGGTCTTTAACTAGAATTAAAGACCACATTAAGTTGTCATTAAGGTGTCATTTTAAAACTAAAATCAATTAAATTGGCTCCAGTTTAATTCAAGAAGAGACTTCCATTGGTTTCAATTTATTTGCAAATGTGCCTATTTTGATTGTTCTGAGGTGTCATTTTAAAACTCATCATTATGTAATGTATTTATCACTAAATTGGCTTCAGCTAAATTCAAGAAGAGACTTACATTGGTTTCAATTTATTTTCAAATGTGCCTATTTTCATTGTCTTCCATACCTCAAAAAACTCTTTCCTTGTAGTTCTACATATTCACTTAGAGTTTTGCAATATCTTGTCTTTACTGTACCAACAATGTCTCAGCTGCTGGACGTAAAACTTTTCATTATAAGGCCACTTGCGATTGGAACAATTTCCCTCTTTCCTTGAGATTCATCTCATCTTTTCGCAGATTTAGGATATCTGTATTTCACCATCTTAACTATGTGTGTGCATGTTACTTATGCTGGACTCAACAGTATTGCATGTAATTAGTTTCATGTAATCATCTAATTGATTTACCTGCTGTGGATTTGACTTCTACCTTTCTTATGTGATAGTTTTTTGCACTGAATCTCAAATGTTTTACAGGTCCTGCTTGGGTAACCCCTTGATGCCTGAATTTCTTTACAATAAAAAAAATTATGTGTTTTCATTTGCTTTCAAGCTGATGTTAAATTAAGTGGAAGTTGTTAATTTGTCTATAGAATATAGAAAAGATATAAATTCAGGTATGATGAAGGTATGATGCATATTAGCGACAACAGGCAAATGAAAACAAATAATGTTTTTGATTTTTTTATTGTAAAAAAATTCAGCCGTCAAGGGGTTAACCCTACTCAGATTTAACTTACTGCCTACATTGTTAAACAGTACTACAACGGTGAATAAAATGTTGGTTAGTTGATTCGGTGTTAACTTAATGGGAGTTTGTTCTTGTTTGCTTAAAAGTCGTGTTTGGCTGTGCAGGCAGTGTTTTTTTACTAATGGCTTCTGCTCCGCATTTTCCCCAGAAGAAATCCTGACGATAGTGTCAGGATATGAGGGTAAAGAAAAAGAAAAAGTAACAACCAACTCTAACACCGTGGCGGCCAACAAATCCAGGTTAAGCTTGTTGGCCGTGCATTGAGTTAATCATTCTTGTTCCAGTTCTCTATTTTGTATTTTATGGACTCTTTTAGACAACTAGGTAACTAAAAAAATGGCGCTAGGGGAAGAGGGGTAATAATCGGAGAAAAAAAATCAGGACACCTAAGATGTGTTAAATTTACTGGCTGTTCCGCCAGTGTATGAATGTGTGTGAATGTTAGTTTCTGTTTGAGCAATTAGGCTCAGTGTATGAATGTGTATGACTGGTGAATGCAGATATAGTGTAAAAGCGCTTTTAGTGGTCGAAAAGACTAGAATGGCGCTACACCAGTGTTGGTTTCTGGAACCCAGAAACCTGAAGGATTCCACAGCAGACACAGGGCTGTTTAGAATGGTGGTGATATTCCCCAGCCTCACCTGCTGACTCCTGTCAGTCAGGAAGCTTGTGATCCACTGACAGGTGGAGGCTAGCACAGTGAGCTAGGTGGGTTTGGTGCCTAGGATCTCCAGGATGAAGGTGTTGAACGCTGAGCTGAAGTCCATGAACAGGATCCTTGCATATGTCCCTGGACAGTCAAGGTGTTGCAGGATGTAATGCAGTCCCAAGTTGACAGCATCATCCACTGAGCTTTTAGCCCTGTACGCAAACTGCAGGGGGTCCAGCAAGGGGCATGTAATGTCCTTCAGGTGGGCCAACACCAGTCTTTCAAAGGACTTCATGACTACAGATGTCAGGGCGACAGGCCTGTAGTCATTTAGTCCAGAGATGGAGGGTTTTTTGGGGACTGGGATGATTGTGGAGCGTTTAAAGCAGGAGGGAACTTCATACAACTCCAGTGATTTGTTGAAGATCTGTGTGATGAAGTAGGCCAGCTTGACTGTACAGATTTAGATAGCAGGATCCTGTGGTTGAAGAACCGAGGATTAGACTGCAGATTCTGTCACAGACAATAGAGTGAGCACTCTTAAAACCACACTGATATGGATCTAGGAGGTCATTCCGTGAGAGGAATTCTGAGACCTGTTTGAATACTGCCCGTTCGAGTAGTTTTGGATAAAAATGGTAGAATGGTAGTCAGGGGCTGCCTTGCCCCTGACCACCAGCCTGTTATGCCCTGCCCCTTCCTGACAGGACTCTAGAGTCTCTATTTTGTTTTTTTGCCCCTGGAATCTGGCCCTCCTCTTGTCCTTCCTCCACCCACCCTGGTTCAGTTTGCCCTCCTCTTCCCTCCACCCAGTGTTTCGGTTTTGGACTTTTTTTCTTGTGGGGTGATTCTGTTTAAGGAACATCAGGGGACGTTCCTTGAGAGGGGGCTATTGTCATGGTTTTGGTATTTTACTTTATTTATTATCCTGACTGTGCCCTTGTTCCAGGGTACCCACAGGGACTTTAAAGTATTAAAAAAAGTCTTAAATTTTATATTATAAAGTATAGTTAAGTATTACATTTTGTTTGGACTCTTGCCTTGTGCTTCATGTAAGCCTATTTTAGTTTTATTCATAAACCTTTTTGATCTGCATCCTCCTCGCCGGTGTCTGCATTTGGGTCCACACCTCCACCATAGTTTCCTGCCGCTGCACTCAGCCAAACCCTAGTTCTGGTAAACAAACTCACTTTCTTCTACAAACCATGGAACATGAAAGGGTCGTGCCAGCATATTTATTGCCTAGCTTGGAGGTGTCTGGTTTGTAGACCAATATCTTCTACATAAGAAGGCCTCACTTAGAAGAAAATGCCTGGAAGTGCAGACAGTATCATCTCTAAAGGAGAGTTGGCAAAATGGCCATATCTAGAAAAGGTTCCGAATGCCAGCTTAGAGGCTAAGCTAACGCTCCCAAGATGTTGGAACCTTGGGAGGTCATAAACAGCCATGGGGGAGGACCATATGCTATAAAACAGTATTGGGCTGGTTCCTTAATGATCCTTTGCAGGGTCATGACAGCTAAGCTGTGGTATCTCCTGCATCATGGTGTATATCACCCAAGAAAGAGGAGTTTGTGGCTGGTGTCTGACTGGGGTGCAACTTTCAAAGGAACATCTTTGAACCAGCAGCTCTTGCAATGCCCCAATTTGACCAGTACATTGCTTGGTATTAGGCAGGAACCTGTAGCAGTCATTGGCAACGTACATGCAATGTTCCATCAGGTCAGAGATTCAAAGGAGGACTGAGATTTTTTGCGCTTTTTGTGGTTGCCAGAGTGAAATCTCACCAAGGAAGTGGCTGAGTTTCGCACCACTGTCCATCTGTTCGGTGCTGTGTCCTCCCCAAGTTGTTCCCGTCTGCTCTGATAAAAACGATATATATTAATCAGGCCAATTTTTTTATTTCATTGTGGACTGAAGAATATGGCCTCTGAAGGAGAAACTGCCTTAATAGTCAAAGATTTCACTGCTCTCTGTCAGGCAGGAGGATTCATTGATGTAATGGATCAGTAACAGTTGCACCACTGTAAACTCTTCCAGAGGAACACAGTGCCAAAGACCTGAATGAACTGAATCTGGATAGAGACAAACTTCTCCTGAGAGAGCTCTTGGCTTGCAATAGTCCTTTCAGAGTGACTTGTTCAAGTTCAAGATGGAGATCCAGCAGAATCCAGGCACCAGACTTGGAATGTTGTCAGTGGCTAGTTCTGTGAACAATCCTCTGGGCTTTCTCGCACCTGATGGCCTTCAAAAATCATGCTGCAAGAACTTTGCAGAAGTTCTTGCAGCAAAGAACTTTTTGAAAATTAACTTAAAAGGTGAAACTAATATATTATATAGACTCATTACATGCAAAGTGAGATATTTCAAGCCTTTATTTGATATAATTTCGATGATTATGGCTTACAGCTTACGAAAACCCCCAATTCAAAATCTGCATCAATAGCCACCACACACAGACGGGTCCTGGACACGGGCTTCAAATGTCGTATTCCTCTTGTCAAGCCGCTCTTGAACAACAAACGTCAGAAGCGTCTTACCTGGGCTAAAGAAAAAAAGAACTGGTCTGTTTCTCAGTGGTCCAAAGTCCTCTTTTCTGATGAGAGCAAATTTTGAATCTCATTTGGAAACCAAGGTCCCAGAGTCTGGAGGAAGAATGGAGAGGCACAGAATCCACGTTGCTTGAAGTCCAGTCTGAAGTTTCCACAGTCTGTGTTGGTTTGGGGAGCCATGTCATCTGCTGGTGTTGGTCCACTGTGCTTTATTAAGTCCAGAGTCAGCGCAGCCGTCTACCAGGACATTTTAGAGCACTTTATGCTTCCTTCAGCAGATGAGCTTTATGGAGATGCTGACTTCAGAGAGATTTTGAATTTGGGTTTTTCATAAGCTGTACGCAATAATCATCGAAATTATATCAAAGGCTTGAAATCTCTCACTTTGCATGTAATGAGCCTATATAATATATTAGTTTCACCTTTAAGTTGAATTACTGAAATGAACTTTTGCACGATATGCTAATTTTTCGAGTTTCACCTGTATATTCTATTGATTTTACATTTTATTTGTGTTGTGTGCGTATAATGTTGAACTTTGGGCTCTGTTTAGTTTAAACTGTCCCTGTTTCTGAGTAATTTTCCCAACACTAAAAAGTACCAATGTTGTTGAGATTTGATGCATGAAACTTCAAAATTATTATTTGCTCGCAGTGGTGGAATGTAACCAATTACTGAATTAATGTATCTTATAAATTAGAGCTAATGTTACTTTATATTACTTGTTACTTTTTATTATTAAACTTTATAATTGTATTCCACTCTTCTACATTATCTTTGCTTACTAGTTACTTTTTAGATTACAATCTTTCATGATTCAACAGTATATTAAGTAGTTTAATTGAGCTCAACATTAAACATGGGTTGACTTTGGTAAGTTGATAGTGCCAGTTGCAGGCTAATTCTTTATTGTTAATGTTTAGGGCGATAATTAATTTGGTTGTATGTGCTGTGTAGAATGTGTATTTATTTGAATGGATATGGCATTTTGACAATTTAAATTTTGTAATGAATTGTGTTTAGGTGTTTTTGCTGGACCTTCCTCTGCGTCCAAACCTGGAAGTGGTGTAGGATTTCTTTCACTAAGATTTCTGATATGTGGTGGCTCGTATGGGTGAGATTTTAGTTCAAGTACAATTACATATATACAAATGTGTACCAGTTTGCCTATAAGCAAGAACGCAGCACTGTTGACCCAATCCTTTGCATCTTGCACTCTTTTTCTAAGCACCATGAAAACATAGAAGCTTATGCTAGAGTCTTGTTTGTCAATTTTAGTTCACCCTTTAATACAGTGCAAACTCATATGCTTTTAAAGAAGCTTGAAAACATGAATGTTAATACTATCTGGATTAAACGGTTTTATTTTTTTTTTTAACTGACTGGGCAGGGCACAGCAATTGAATGTCAATGGGATGCTATCCAAGATCAAATACTAACACAGGGTTCCACAGGGTGGTGTTGTATCAACAATACTCTTCACATTATACACCAATGACTGTAGGAATGTACATTCTAACAACTATATAATAACTCCTGTGTACCAAGATGAAATAGACACAATGGTGTGACACCAACCATCTAATTTTAAACATCCAAAAAACACAGGAGACGGGTCTTCAACCCGAGGCAAGTTACAAGTTGTAAAATCAAGTTAATGTTTAATACATTGCTCGCCTGAATGTTACATCTGCTCGACTCGAAATGTTCATTAAACTGAATGCAACATGGCAGACAATATTTTGTCCTTGTAATCAGTGTTTCCATTGCATGGATAGCCTTTGGATGTTGCTGGAAATTGTTCCGAATCCCCCTCCTTAAAGCGTCCTATTGGTCCTACTAGGCAGGACATGCAGTCTGCCAAAATATGTATCCCCGTCCATAATGCACAGTTGATGGCCTACCATCAAGTATTTTTGTGCATACTTCACATCATGACTAATAACAGGGGTGAATATGGAGAGGTTTCTGTTTTCCTAGCAAAAAATATAGTGGAATACAAAATACAAACTGGGATCCAGAGAATATCTAGTACACTACAGCTTATACTGTTCATTAAGCCTTACAAAGATGTGTTGCATCAAAGATGATGTAATTTAAAGCTTATATAATTAGTACATGTTCACCAGCATCACATAATGGACACATTAAGTGATATTTGAGTACTTCATGTATTCAGTCAACCGGCATTCAGGATTATACCTAATTGGAAAGATGTTTTAATTTGTCAGATTGTCAGATTTTGAAGACAAATTTTGGGGTATAGCATTTTGTGTTAAAAGTTTTGCAAAGTGAAATTTGGATGTAAAAACTCAGCCAAAACTAAAAAATATTGTAAAAGATGTTTTATTCAGCTTATGATGCCAAACAATGAAAGCTTTCCTTGGTTACTCACCCAAAGAAAGAGCAGCAACAAAGGCAGTGGTGATGCTGCTAGCACAGAGAACAGCGACCTGGTCAAGTTCAATCCCCCCTCTAGAAACTGCACCTAAACACATGGCTGCCATTGCTGCGAGGAAACCCACCACGGTCGCCTGAACCTGCAGAAAATGAAGCGACGGGACATTACCATAGAGTACAAAATGTGTGCAGTGTTCTTTCCCCTTGTCTTTGTACAAATACAGTTCAAATGTTACATCAGTTATGAATGTTGTCTAAACTGAACAATATTTTTACATACATGTAACCTGATTTCACAGTGATGAATCATATTCAGTTTAAAACATGAGACACCTCACACAAAGGATGCAAAAATCATTGTATTTCTCATTAGCACCTCAAGTCTAAAATAAAAGTAAAGAATAAAAGTCATGATTTGGTCTGCATGTTTATTTTTTTTGTCAGTGTGTCTGCTTGTTCCGGTTTCATTTTGGTAATTGCTTGTCTCATGCTTGTTTCCTGTCTGTCCTTGTTCCCTGCCTGCTTGTGTGTGTGTGTGTTTGTCACTATATATTGTCCCAGTTGTCTGTCAGTGTTTGCTGAGGCCCGTTTCAGAAAGCGGGATTAGTAAAAACTGACTATATTAGGCTTGAGATGAGGGAAACTCTGAATTGAATAGTGCTGTAATAGCATAAAGATGCTATTAGGCATTAGGACTTATTTGGGCAGTATACTCCATGCACTGACACTACAGCTGAGATACAATGTATAACACTAAACACAAAATGAATTAGACTACAGGGTACAAAAGGTTCCTAAACAAAGTATCTCAATGGTTATTCAGATTCTTTTTTTTTGCCTAAACTGGTGAACACAGTAAGCTATATTAGTATACAATAAATACTTAACTATAAATACAGTTTGTTACCTGTATAAGTGCCAGATTGCTGCACATCATGGCCCATAGTTTACCAGGATCGTCCATTTGGCCTGTGTTGGACTAAAGACATGGAGACGAAACCATTAATTTTTTTATAATGTAAAGAAAAGGCACTTTCTATTATTTAAGTCAGATTAGATGTCAAATACACATTTGACCAAATTAGGTGTTACAATTACAGGTTGGTACAGGATGTCATAGCTCACTGTTTAAAAACGTAATCTGAAATGGCAGACAAGTAGACATTCAGGTCTAAGTGAGGTATTATGAGCTGAGCAGATAATCAGTCCCACTGCAAATTGACCAGGTACATATTTTTTACAACCTGTGGTTTGGGTAATACTTTAAATTATAGTGAACAAATTATAGTGTAATTGTTCTGTACATACAGGTGTCAATAAAGTACAGGGAATAAGGCAGTAACAAGTTTGCATTTATGAGGGACATAGTAATAAACTACACTTAAACTATTTAATTACACAGTACACATTGCAGGATACATACAAGGGTCCAACTAAGGATATGTCATTTTACAACAGCTATGAAATGAAATAAGGTAGTTCTTTTTTGTCGCTTTTATCCAAAGCGACTTACATTTGCTGTATATGTCAGAGGTTGCACGCCTCTGGAGCAACTAGGGGTTGCTCAGGTGTCTTGTTCAAGGACACATTGGTGTCTCACAGTTGATCCGAACCCAGGTCTCTCACACCAAAAGCATGTGTCTTAACCACTGCCCCATCACCACCCCTTGATTGTCAGATTATGACCTTGATCGTCAGATTACATTGCACCCTAAAACATCATTACTCTTTCCTCAGTATTTTTGTCATAATTTTAAAAGCATCCACATAACTATATTATAGCTATATCTATGTATAAAGGTACTAATTACTTCCCAGGCTTAGCCTAATGTTTTATTAGGCCTTGAAGAAAGTTGTACATTTCTGAATGTATGAGGATCTAAAAATATGTAACACCTATCCGTTCTTACAGCAGTTGAGAGGCGAGCAGCCAGGGTCATCTCCAGGTTTCCTTTTAATCCAACCAGTGCAGGCACCATGATGAAAAACTCTGTTATCACCATAAACACCTCCCAGTGCTGGAACACATAAATTGGAAATTAAATATTAAACTTACAGAGCATTGCACAACACCATCACAACAGCCAAGAGCTCATGTTATGTGGAGCAGGGGGGAGGGAGGGAATCAAAGATGAGAGGAGGGACTGACGGAACACATCTGAAATTGAGCATGGCAAGATGGAAAAGAGTTTTGTTATAAAAAACATGTCTGGGAGAAAAATATATTCTGAAAGCACAAACATGATCAGTGATTCAGTTAAACTTAAATGGGTGTAATGAAGGAAGGAAATATTTTGCTGGTGGAGCAATGACAAATTGGCCAATACAGAAGCACACTTGAATATTTAGTATAATACAAAAAACAGTCCAGGACAAACAAAGAATTGTATTTATGGGGCCAGCAAGCCTATGCACACTATAGAATCCAGAGCCCATACAGTGTTTTGTTTTTTCAGTGAAGGTGTCCTTGTATGAACTTGACAAGTGTATGCAATGAATTCATGAGTAAAGCACAATTAAAAAGTAAAGTGTTAAATAGCTATGTAGTGAACAACGGTGTGGATTTGTGCATTTTACATTGAATAAATTTGGAGCTACCCTAAATTCCTTTCTCCTCCCCAGAGAAGAAGGGGAGGGGTCAAAGTTGCTTTCTCTAAGTGCTATCCCGACCATAAAACTGGCACCTTTTTGATTCCGAACGCTGATAACGCGGGGCCTGACTGTTAAACTGACAAAGGGACACGAACCAGCCATAAGCATTTCCCTGAACAGCCTATCAAAACTGGCCCCCCCCACACACGTTTCCGTGGCAACTGACCTTATTCTTTGTTTTATTACCACATCAAAAAGGAAAACCCTTGTCTCACCCAAGTGTGACATGGTCCAGACACTGAACTTTCCATGTAAAAGGACTGCAGTCTCCAAAGACTCAAAGCATTTAATTAAATCTTTAGTTACCTGATTACGTTTGCCTCTATTTGAGTAGTTATGTTAACTGTTGTTGCTATCTGTTGTTGATATTAGTGCTGAAAAGAAAGTTACTTGTGCAG
>NC_060157.1:30739368-30741547 GCF_021292245.1 Micropterus dolomieu | reverse complement strand
CTGACTGACTGACTTAAGATAATTGAGCGATTATTAACTAACTGATCACTAGTAATAATTGTATAATTATTCAAAACTACCTAGAGGTCCGGAGACTCTAGGATTATAACAACTCCGGTGGTGCCCTTAACGAGGAAATTTTGATTTTATGAATATTAATTCATAATTGGGTATCAATTCTCATAAATTTATTAAAATGCATAACTAAAATTTTTAGGTCTGCTACAGCTAACTAGATATGTCTCTACGCTGGCCTGCTGTGCCAAGATTATGAGTGTCATTGCTGTGTCACAAGATACTATTCATTGTGTTTTAAGATCAGTATAATGTGTGATGTAGCCAGAAACTGTCAGTTGTGCAGAGGTGTGTGATCACGTGAAGAGCACATGAAACACAGAGAGTGCTACTGTACATGTGGACACAAAAGTGACTTTTTTCAGTACAACAAAGATTTCTCATGCAGTGTTTTTAAATGCATTTGCCCTGAAACACATAAACCTTTGTTTTATGTAGTTGCTATTAAGTATATATATATTTTGAAATATATATTGTTTTAAGGGTGTAAATGGTAACGCCTTTTTCAGGCATTACCATTCCTGGGGTCTTAAATTAAATTGAATTGTCTGAAAGTATAAACATTTTTGAATTAAAGCCCCATAGTTATGTTAACACAGACCAAGTAAGTTTGACAACACAGTTTAGGAAAAAGCTGTGAATAAAAGAAGAAGTGTACTGAAAACAGTAGAATGGAGGAGCTACAGGGCTATAAATTTCCCCTTCAGTTTAGTTAATTTCGGACATCTCACAAAGGAGAACTGTTGCTACTCTCCCTAGGAGTGGTCGTTGTACAAAGATCACTGCACGAGCACAGCGCAGAATGCTCATTGAGGTTAAGAGGGATCCTAGAGTGTCAGGAACATGCTAACATTTCTGTTGACGACTCTATGATACGTCAATCACTGAACAAGAATGGAGCTCATGGGAGGACACCTTTTGAATTCCAGAGTTTATCAAGAAATTTTTCAGGGGAATGTAAGGCTATCTGTCCGCCAGTTGAAGCTCATGCAATGCATACACATCCCACCAATTGCATGCATTGCTCACTAGCCCTCGGTTTGCCCTAACCCACGCTAGCAATACAGAATATAAAGTCATTGTTTCAGCAATGTAAGAAAAGGCTTTTCAGCTGCAATTGTTACTTACTTTTACTTTCCTCCACCAGATGGACCATTTAGACATCTTATGTTAGACTACGTAGACATGACAACACAAGTGGGAAGGATGGGGTCCATCTTAGTTGTGACTGATAGATTTAGTCGATTGGTTGAGGCCTACAGCACATCAAGACTGTAAAACAGTGGCAAGATTTTTATGTAAGGAGGCCTTTCCATCTATTCCATCAAATCAGCTCAGATAATGGAAAACATTTTGTAGCAGACATGGTAAAGACAATATTTAAGATGTTGGAAATCACTGCAACCAATTTTTTGAAAACTTTAGTCCTTAAAACAGACAAAGTCATTATTGTAGGGGATTTTAATATTCATGTGGACGCTGAGAATGATAGCCTTAGTACTGCGTTGTAGCAGACCTAAAAATTTTAGTTATGCATTTTAATAAATTTATGAGAATTGATACCCAATTATGAATTAATATTCATAAAATCAAAATTTCCTCGTTAAGGGCACCACCGGAGTTGTTATAATCCTAGAGTCTCCGGACCTCTAGGTAGTTTTAATAATTAGGGCCCGAGCACGACCGTGCGAGGTCCCTATTGAATCTGCTCGGATTATATATTTTTTAGGGCCCGAGCACGACCGTGCGAGGTCCCTATTGAATCTGCTCGGATTTTTTAGGGCCCGAGCACGACCGTGCGAGGTCCCTATTGAATCTGCTCGGATTTTTTTTATTTTTTTTTTTTTTTTTTTTCTCTGCAAAGTAGGCCCAAATGACATGGCCTAAACATACTCGAAAACTCACCAAAATTTGCAAACATGTCAGAACCGGTGAAAAATTTCGTATTCTACAAGTTTCGCACATGGGCGTGGCAAAATGACTCGCTAGCGCCACCTTGAAAATTGGAAATGATTAGCCCCTCGTTCACGTTCAACCTACATGTACGAAATTTTCTGGGGACATGTATCGTATCAAGACGCACAAAATAGCCTCAAGAACCCAT
>NC_060157.1:30729109-30739268 GCF_021292245.1 Micropterus dolomieu | reverse complement strand
ATGACTGGGAGGGGTGGATTCATTTAGGCTAACATATTCTCCATCACCCAGCCAGGTTTCAGTAAGACCAAACAAATCAATATCATAATCTGATATTAGTTCATTTACTAGTACACCTTTAGAAGAGAGAGATCTGATGTTTAAGAGTCCACATTTAACTCTCCTATTCGTTTGCACTATTGCTCTTGTGGTTTTAATTTTTATGAGGTTTTTATGCACAGCTCCTCTTCTGTTTACCTTTTTAAATAATTTCGATGGTCGGGGGGCAGACACCGTCACTATAGGATTTTCACTAAGTAACTCCTGAAATGGAGGAGCAGAGAAGTGTGTTAGACTGCGACTCTGCGTAGGGTTTTGGGTGGGTAACTGCTGAATTAGAAGTCCACATCGTTTGCTGGACACCACCTCGACAACCAGCGGCAGAATGACGACATGCGGCTATACATGTCATCACTGGTCAGATTTGGCAGGGGTCCAGAGAAAACTACGGTGTCCGACATTGTTTTTGCATATGTACATGTAACGGAGTTAAAAATGCACTTTAATAATTCTTATTTCCAAATGTGCATCTGTGGATTTTATTTATCATTTAATGATTTTATTGAATATTTATGAATTTTATCTCATTGAGTTATTTTTATTTATATTTATTTTTGCTATTTTTTCCTGTGGAAATGTTCTTAGCTGCACACTACCCCTTTTGTACCTCCTAAGCTTCTGTAGTGCTCGTCTCCCTCAGTCGCGTTTTGCAACGCTGAGGGTAAGTTGTGTGGAAAAGTGCTGCTGGGTTTATGTATTGTTTTCTTTGGAAATTGGACCATTTACGTTATAACTTTAAACACAAATTGTGCAATGTCAATATGGTTATGTCACGTAGCAGTTTTGTATTAGTTTGACCGTTAAAATACGTTTTATCAGTGTTTTCATTTTAACTTTCTAGCGCCAGTTTTACCACGGCAGGTGGGCCGTGTCATGTTACCTATGTAGCTTGTCGGAGTTTTCAGCGTCTTGTCACTTGAGTAAACGCTGTATTTTTGTATGTTTAGGAAGCAGAGTAAGAGGAGGCCAGGGGGCAATTGATGTGTGCATTGTGTTCTGCAGGTATGTGTTTTCCTTCTGTTTATTAATGTAACTTTTGTTGTCTCTGTCACCTCCCACACACACTTTTTATTCAGACCACCAGGTGTCGCTGTTAGGCTATGTTGTTTAAAGGAAACCTATGTACTGTTTTTATGTAATTGTTGCATTTAATATTTAGTATTTTCTGAACAGTGTTAATGGCTTTCTATGAACACTATGTACACTATGAGCAAAGTAACTCATGTGATGTTGGAGTAATGTGTTTGTAATGTATTTTGAATACATGAAGTGCTCAGTCGCATCTTGCACCGCTGAGGGAAGCAGAGGTACTGTAAGAGGAGGCCAGGGGGCAATTGATGTGTGCATTGTGTTCTGCAGATGTGCGAGCCAATAAATTGTGGAAAAGAAGTGATCTCAAGAGTCATCCTTCAAACACCCAACCACACCGGGGGCGGCTGTGGCTCAGGAGGTAGAGCGGGTTGGCCGTTAATCGGAAGGGCGGCGGTTCAATCCCTGGCTCCCCCTGGTTGCGTGTCGAAGTGTCCTTGGGCAAGATACTGAACCCCGAATTGCCCCTGGCGGCTATTCCGCCAGTGTATGAGTGAGTGTGTTAGTTTCCGTTTGAGCACTTAGGCTCAGTGTATGAATGTGTGTGACTGGTGAATGCAGATGTAGTGTAAAAGCGCTTTGAGTGGTCAAAAAGACTAGAAAGGCGCTATACAAGTACGGAGCATTTACATTTACACCCGTTACATACACACCGACTCAACATTAATCTTAGTGACCTCCGATTGGCGTAACCGGGTGTCAATACCGCCGACGTGAATAATAATCTTACTGTATTTACGTTTATCATTAGCCAGCAGTTTCAAATAAGACTCAATGTCGCCCGCTCTGGCCCCAGGGATGCACTTAACTATGGCCGCTGGCTTCGCTAACTTCACGTTTCTCAAAATGGAGCTGCCAATGATCAGAGTTGGTTTCTCAGCGGGTGTGTCGCTGAGTGGGGAAAATCTGTTAGAAACGTGGACAGGTTGATGGTGCCCCGTGGACTTTGAATGCTGACTATTCCTCCTTCGGACAGTCACCCAGCCCCCCCCTTCCTGGCTGCACAGGGGATGCCGGGGGACGGCTACCACAGGCTAACTCAGGCCGTTCCGCACCGACTACCGGGGACTGGCTAGCTACAGTAGCTAAAGACTGATCTACCAAGGTGCGGAGCCGGACTTCTAAATCACTGATCCTCGCCTCCATGTCTACAAATAAACTACACTTATTACATGTACCATTACAGCTAAAGGAGGCAGAGGAGTAACTGAACATCTGACACACCGAGCAGGAGAAAGTAGGAGAGAGAGAGGTAGGAGAAGCCATCACTAGCTGCTAAGCTAAAGTCGCTAACGTCTAAGCTAAAGTACTGTAGCGTCAGCTACCAAAACTTTTGAACAACTATGAGATTGAACAGCAGTCACTAAAAGATGGAAAGACCTGTGAGTGCTCAGGCAAAATTACTGTAAGAATAAATGTTTAGCGGACAGTTGGCTGCTGTAATCTAACAAATCTGTCATTTAGCGAGAGCAGCACAACACGGTACCAACACACAAGCACCGGAAACGGAAATGAGTCGACACGCTTACCACAGTACGTCAGCAACCAGTCATGCCAATGAAGCCATCTGATCTGAAATGCCTTAACCACTGAACTATTGAGACATAGTCTGTTAGACCTTTTCCTTTCCACGTGTTTGGTTACATGTAATGCCCCAAAGCACCAATAGAGGGCAATCTATGACCAAAAATGCCTGCTACAGCACTGTGTTTCTTATAAATATATTTTCTGTGACATCTAGTCCACTGTTGCAAAATAACATGAAGACATAGAAAGAGACTTACCTTATGAAATATTTATTCCATGTAAACAATGTTTTCATTTAGAAAGACCAACAATATCCAAATTTAAAAAGAACCACAGGAAGTCAGTGAAAATTAAACATTATGTTGACAGCATTAAGTTTAAACACCATGCAGCTGTGACCAATTAACAGTGGGTGAGGTGGGAATCGAACCTGTGTCTGCCAATTGCTCTCAAGACCAACATTGAGCTATCACATAAGAACTGTAGCAAACCTCACAATTTAATGCTTTGTTGATAGAAGTGTGCATTTGACTTTAAAAAAAGCTTTTAAACTGTGATTTTAGTATTTTTAGGAAATATCTATGTTTATTGGTATCATTAAGTTCAAACACCATACAGGTGCTTAAAGTTGAACGCAATTATCACTGGTTCCTGCGGGATTAAAACCCACAACTGGAATAAGAGGCGCTGTTCCACAGCCTGACACCTAATTAACTAAGTCAGCAGTCAGCCTGCTTACAACAACACAATTTGATGCTTTATCGATAAAAAAGTGCATTTTCCAAAGAAAAAAGCTTTTCAGCTCTCATTTTGGTATTTTTAGTAAGTGATTGAGTACTTGAGCATAAATATATACATCATATGTCCAAACTCCAAACAGGGAGGAAGATATAGCAAGTTAAAGAATTAGTGACGGGGGAGACCTCAGGCTGGATTTAAAACAGGGAGTGAATGAAAGACCAGTGTTGGTGACGCACTAATGCAAGTAACGCTGCGTTACTCGTTACTGAACGCACCATCCTTGACGTGAATCCACGACTGTGCAGCAGGTCAGTGGCACCAGACTTTGCCAAAAACTAAAGGAAGAGGAGGACGAGGGAGAGAGGTGTTCTTTCCAATAAGTAGCTACTGCCATTAGTGTGTCACAGTCTAAGATGCAAAGAATAATGTCGCCTATTGTAAACTCTGTGCGACCAGCAAAAAGCTTTCAACCGCGAGTATTTCTACATCTGACTTATTGAAACATCTGCTCACAGCACCATAAAACTTACAGCAAGAAACTCCGGCACTGATTCTTGGACTCATCATGCGAGAGTGGCATTAACGTAACGTTTTGTAACTACTGAAGACTGCTCTTATAAACAGGCTACATGTGCAGAAAAACAGCTGTTCAAAAGTCGGGATTTACTCGCTTTATTTATTTATTTATTTATTTCAACCAGTGGTGTTAGGAAATGTTAGGCCTAGGCTATATGCTATGTAAAAACCATACTCCTTGCTGCTGTTATGAATATGATATTAGTTATCATGGGGGAGTGGTAGTGAAAGCAGTGTTTCCCATAATTAGCCTATAATTTGGATAATTATCAACGCTGACCGCCACATTTTCTAATTTTTTTACTAGGCGTATTTAAAATCATTTTTGATTGAGAAGTTGTATTGAGGAGCATATATTTTTGCAACACCTCCTCACTCGATCCCTCTTTCTCTCTCTCTCTTTCTCTCCCTCTCTCTCGTGAATACTGCTGCACAAACCTGTCCAAATTTAGAAACCCCCCCCCCCACCCTGCTGTTATTCTGTGGGAAACACTGGAAAGTAATATAGTAACGTAACAAGTAACGTAACTAGTTACTTTTATCACCCAGTAATAAGTAACATTACTTTTAAAAGGTGTAATAAGTAACTAGTCATATTAAAATTTCTGAGTAACTTGCCCAACGCTGTAATGACGACTGTGACTTTCCTATCAATTAAGGTTCAGAGATAAAAAACTAAACCTCCACTGAGCAAGATTTTGCCATTTTGAGGGAGAAAGGGCATGTGGCTACATTTTGGTGCCTTTTTTGTGCTTATGGAGATAAATATACGCGACTGGCAGCAGGTTCCCCAAAAAATTCTGGTCTACCAAATCCTCCTCTCCACACTCTAAGGTGATCACATGACCCACTGAGTCTAAGTCTCTAAAAGCTGGAAGTTGGAAGGATATAGCTCCTAAAGTAGACATTTTTTTTAGCAAACACCAAATACTTTGAAAGATAAACATCTTTTCTGCAACTTACAGCTCAGATGGAGTCTGGAGCTGCATATGCCGGAGCATTCAGCTCTTAAAGTTGAGTAGGTTGAGAAGAAAGTTGAGCCTCTGCTCCCATTGAAACCCATTCATTATAAAATGCATAAAAATATTAATATAAAATCAACCATTAAAGAGATCAACAACACAGGTAATAGCATACATCCCATGGAGAGCTGTATGCGTCCTTAACGTTAGCATACAGCAGGTCCGGGGTCCTCTCCTCTCTAGTATGGCAGCTCATATACTCAGTGAAGTTAGTTAGTATGGTGGTCATGGTGACGTGGTTGACGTCAGAGATCATTATGAGAGCCTCAGGTGTTGAGCCAGGTGTGGATGACGTTACATACCGACGTCGAGTTGGCAAAGGGCGGAATGTAAACAGCAACAGCGGTGGCATGTGAAATTTCCTGTGGCAGATAATATGGCCGGAGTCTCACAGGAAGCAGTTCAATGTCTGGGCTACAGATAAATTTTTTTAACAGTGATTAACCGGGTTTACACCATCTGTTGTTAATTAGAACTGCAAGTCCCCCGCCTTTACGCTTACCACTCCCGGTACAATCCCTGTCAGCCCGAACAGTCTGAAAGCCATCGTTATGGTCAGGAATATCCGGGTGTAGCCAAGTCTCTGTGAAGCACATTAAACTACACTCCCGGAACTCCCTCTGACTCCGGGCTAATGCTGTTAACTCGTCCATTTTATTAGCCAGTGACATCACATTGCCCATGATGAGAGAGGGGAGACTAGGCTTATATCTCCTTTTCTTAAGTCTCTGTTGTCTGGACCCCTTCCCATGCCGTTTCGTTCCTCTGCTGCATCCTCTTTGTGTCCTCCAGATCTCAGGCCCCATCCACACTATTGCATTTTGGTTTTAAAACGGAGACCGTTTTAGTGCAGATGGGCAAAAATGGAGGACTTGATTTGCTATTTTTATTAAATTATTTTGTACCGTGCAAATAACACCTAGACATGTACTGCGCATATCGCCGTTTACTTTGCGACAACTCCCAGTCTGTTTTCCGCCGCCACAGCCTCTTTTAACTCCCGTGATACATTCAGTAACAGTCTCAGCTCGTTGTTGGTGCATGTAAAAAAATGTGGTATGATTCTTCGTCTGTATTTCTTTATTCATTCGGCAAATTTTATGTAACTACGGAATAGACCATCTGCTTTATGTTTACATTGGCACGGGCATGTCCAGTGTACGTGAACGGCCGCTAGATGTATATTGTATATATATATATTTTAATATAGACAGAGATCTCTTCTGATAAGCAGGTAAAACACTGGTGTGGATGGAGATCATTTTAAAACTCTTGTTTTTAAACAAAAAAAATTGTTTTTAAACAAAAACAGAGTAGTGTAGATGGAGCCTCAGTGGGGATGTCTGTGGACCTGGGCGCCATGCTGGTCGGCTTCAGCGCGATCAGTTGGTCCCGGGTGTAAACAAAGCAGCCATGTAATTGCTGCGCAATGGTGTCGTGACTTAATGAAAGGAGCAAATTCACGGCTAACAACTAGACGAAAACTCGCATGACTTGCATGATTAGAGATAGTATAGCTTAAATTACATATAAATTAATTACTGTATAAAATTACTTATAAACCAAAAATCACACGAGATATAAAAAAGAAAGTTAAAAAGTTAGAAAATAAGACGACGAGCGGGAGCAACTGCAACAGGCTGCATGCACGGGAGGCACATGCGCACTCCAGTAAAAACAATGTAATCTGTTTTTAGTAGGCAGTGACTGTTTCCTTCATATAAAACACTTGTGATGCTCCAGTCAAACCAAAGCCTTTGTAGTGTTGATGAGGGACCTCATGCAGCACGACGGGCTTGATGTGTTTACACAAGAAAACAAAAAACTCATTGAGAACATGAACGCACAAACAGCAAACACGTTCTAAGGTTTATTGTAATGGTATTGATATTGTGTATTCACTGAGCAGAGGCCTAGTGATTAATAACATCTTCATTAAATAACGCATACTTGGACATATTTTACCTTGACATATTTTTCATTTAATAACAGCCTATCCTAAGCTGTTAGAATTGTTTTTGTTTTTTATTTCACAAAAAACTCTGGAGTTTGTAATGATTCTAGTCCCAGCATCTGTTTTACTCTCACACAGAGTCCTAACACACGATGAATAACCAGTAAAAGCTAAAACTGTAAGTGCATGGAAGACTTCAGGAAACATCAGGGTATCATCAGTCAGATGCAGCATCATGCAGTGCCCATGCCACCTGAAACATAGGATGATATCAAAGTGTTGAAAGAAGCACAAATCCAAAAAATAATGCACAATAATTCATAAAACAGAAGCAAATAACCTAACATTAGAGATTGTTTGAGGGTAGAAATTGCAGGCATTATTCGTCAAACTCGCAGTTGCCATCTTAAGTTGTCAGATGATTGGAGTAGCATTTTATCAGATCTGAATCCTTATCCAGTGTTAACTGTCAGCATTTTAAATAACTTTCCCACAAATATCTGTTTTTAACTTTGTCATTTGAAAGACACAACATGCCAGTGATGGTTGTCTTCTGTCATGGTCTTTGACGGACACGTCACACACAGTCATGTTTTATTTCAGCTCTTAAAGATGTCCTTTGGGGTCACAAAAATAGACTGACCTTGGCTGAATTCAAATATAATATATACATGAACATGCATGCTATTAGCTTGTTGAGTAGAACTAGATAAACAGAACATATATGAACACAGTTATTTAACTATGGCATTTTGACCATTCTTCTATTAATGTAATGCAGGAATTTTCATTTTCTCTAAATAATCCCTCCTTTTCTTTTCTAAAGGTAGGTCAAAAGGAGTGTCAAGCAACCTGATTGACTGATCCAGCAGGTGGGTTTGAAGCCACTAGTAACTTGGAGCTAAATTCACATTGCTGTGAGGACTGCCATTGCTAAGTCACCTGTTGTGTCTTCCGTGGATGCCAGTCAAGTGCTGCTGAGAAACATCTAAAAACAGTGCAGAGAAAGAACTGCCGGCCCCTCACGGTTCCTCCTGTGCTAATGTCATGCTAAAAGTCATTTGGAATATGAGTCTAAGGCTGGGCGATATGGCCAAAAATGTTATCCTGATAAAAACATTTCATATCGTTCGATATCGATAATTATCACGATATGTCAAATCATTATTACTTTCAAGTTTAAAGGCTGGTTTTTGCTCCTGAGTGAAAATTGAAGAAACCAGATGGTTAATTATGTGGTTAAACTTTTCTTTATGGTCAGAATGGGACAAACACTTGATGCCAAACAGTGGATCACTTCACAAGTCTGAGGTAAAACATTCAAAACTATTTTTTTACTACAAATATGATTAGTTAATCTTTTCAGGCCTCTTTTTTTCAACAAAATAAATATTTTAATATAAATTAAGTGCTAATTTGTTTGTGATTCAAATGAATTTAAACCAAATATTTATTAACGATATAATGAACATTTATTATATTGATATTGAGGAAAATTATATTGCAATAATTATCATTATTGTTTTATTGCCCAGCCCTATATGACTCTAGACTTCTTTTGGGAAAAACTAGTCCAAAAACCCGAAATATGCTCCACACAGATAAAGCAAGTCAGAAAGTGACTAAAACAAAAACTGATGAATCTTAGAGAGATTTACTTTTGCTTATTGTTGTTATGGAACCTTTTTGATTGTTTGTATTTTGTTTTTGTTGCTATTATTAAGGCCCGAGCACGACCGTGTGAGGTCCCTATTGAATTTGCTAAGATTATTAGGGCCCGAGCACGACCGTGTGAGGTCCCTATTGAATTTGCTAAGATTATATATTTAGGGCCCGAGCACGACCATGTGAGGTCCCTATTGAATTTGCTAAGATTATATTTAGGGCCCGAGCACGACCGTGCGAGGTCCCTATTGAATTTGCTAAGATTATATTTAGGGCCCGAGCACGACCATGTGAGGTCCCTATTGAATTTGCTAAGATTATATTTAGGGCCCGAGCACGACCGTGCGAGGTCCCTATTGAATTTGCTAAGATTATATATATTTTTAGGGCCCGAGCACGACCGTGTGAGGTCCCTATTGAATTTGCTAAGATTATATTTTTAGGGCCCGAGCACGACCGTGTGAGGTCCCTATTGAATTTGCTAAGATTATTAGGGCCCGAGCACGACCGTGTGAGGTCCCTATTGAATTTGCTAAGATTATATTTAGGGCCCGAGCACGACTGTGCGAGGTCACTATTGAATTTGCTAAGATTATATATTTGTTTTATTTTTCTTTTCTTATATTTTTTTTTTATTTTTCTTTTTTCTGCAAAGTAGGCTCCATTGACAGGGCCTAAACATACTCGAAAACTCACCAAACTTTGCACACATGTCAGGACTGGTGAAAAATTTCGTATTTTATGGGTTTCGCGCATGGGCGTGAAAAAATGACTCGCTAGCGCCACCTAGAAAATTGGAAAAAATTAGCCCCTCGTTCACGTTCAACCCTTTCGTCAATGGGCGTGTCTGTGATGATGATTCGCCATGAAACAGGAAGTTGTTGTAACTTCAGTGTACATGCTCACATCTGGACCAAACTGTACATCTAGGATGAGAGTCCCGCCCTGAACACATGTACATGCCGACATTCACCCACAATCATAGCGCCACCTGCTGGCAACAGGAAGTGACCTTTAACAAAGCAGCCCCCGCCGCACGTTTCACCTACGTGCACGAATTTTCTGTGGTGCGTGTATCTTGTCCAGACGCAGAAAAAAGTCTCTTGGAGCCATAGCCTAAACCCAACAGGAAGTCGGCCATTTTGAATTTTACGTCAAATTTTGGATGATTTACACACTTCGTACTTTAACGAACTCCTCCTAGGGATTTAGTCCGACCGACCTCAAATTTGTGGTGTGCCTTCTAAAGGCATTGAAGATGAAAAGTTGTGCTATTTGCAAGTTTTCGTCAATGGGCGTGTCCGTGGCGTGGCGTCAAAGATCAACTCTTCGCCATGACATGGAAGTTGTCGTAGCTTCAGTGTACATGCTCACATCTGGACCAAACTGTACATGTAGGATGAGAGTCCCGCCCTGAACACATGTACATGCTGACATTCACCCACAGTCATAGCGCCACCTGCTGGCAACAGGAAGTGACTTTTAA